>NC_133619.1:471804571-472027071 GCF_048593235.1 Sminthopsis crassicaudata
TATCATTTTTCTCTTTCCTCTAAATTTTTTATGTTTTTTCCTAATTCTCTTTCCACATATATGACATCTATTTACTTTGCTCTCTCTTCATCTTAACTTAACCATGGCTATTTTCCAAGGCTCTAATTGTACTTTATTCTCTTTTTTTGTTAAGTGATCTTATCAGTTCCCATAGATTCGATTATCATCTCTATGCAAATAATGCCCAAATCTATTTTTACAGCTATAACCTCTTTCTTATGTCCAGTCTTATATCCCCAACTGCCTTTTGGACATCTGTTACTGGATGCTTATAGACATCTTAAAATCAACATGCTCACTATTTCCCTTTCCCATCTCTCTTACTTTTCCTAACTTTCCCTTTTTTTCTGATTCTCACAGTCACCTAGACTATCAACTTAGGAATCAACCTAAACTTTTTACTCTCTCACTGTCTATACTTATTCTATTGGCAAGTTCTATAGATTCTACCTTTGAAGCATTTCTTATTCAACCTCCTTCTCTCCTCTGAAACTGTCACCACCTCAGTACAGATCCTCATCACCTCATACCTTGTAATAGCCTTATGTCTGGTTTTCCTGCCTTATGTTTGGTTTCCCTGACTCAAGTCTTTGCTCACTATGGTCCATCTTTTTCTTGAGTATCAAAGCGATTTTTTTTAAGTTCAAGTCTAACCATGATAATCTCCTATTCAATACACTCTAATACTTGCTTATTACCCCAGAATCATATGAAATCTTCTGTTTGCCTTTTAAAGTCCCTTATAACCTGGCTCCTTCCTAGCTAGGCAGGCTTCTCACATCTTACTTTGCCCCACATACTCCAGTGACAGTGGCCTCCTTGCTGCTTCTCATATAAGACATTCCATCTCCTGACCACATGTATTTTCATAAACTGTCTGTCATGCCTAGGGTGGGGGGAAGGAGGGTAAAGTTTGAAACACAAGGTTTTGCATTGTTGAAAAATTACCCATGCATATATTTTGTAAATAAAAAGATTTAATAAAAATATATCTGGGATTTCAGGATATTAATTTGAAAGTTGTATGAAGGCTGTATTGGAGAAAGGAGATACTGGAAACAGGAAAACATAATTAAGCAGCAATTGTAACCATTCAGATGAGAGGTGGCAAAGATATGAACTATAGTTAAGGATAAATCAGTAGAGTAAAATGTCCATATGTGAAACATGATAATAGAACGAAAACTTAGTAAATGATTAAGTGATGATTGAGGAAAATGGAGGAGTTCAGAATTACTCCAAGGTCTCAAAACTTAAAGTAAATTGAAAAATGGCGATCCCCTGAAATATGGAAGATTAGAAGAGAGATGTGTTTGGGGAGAAAAGTGATGGGTTCCCATTTAGAAAAATGCTTCATTTAAGATTTCTATAGACATTCAGGTAAGACAGATTAAACATCAGGTAGTTGGTAATGTGGCTGACAAAGTCAGATGAGAAATGATGTCTGAATTTAGAGATTTCAGAGCCATTTGCAGAGAAATAATGATTGAGTACATTTAAGTTGATAAGATGGGGGAGGGAGAGAACCCAAGTTTAAAGATCAAAGAAGACTCAAAATCTTGTCAAAGGCACTATCTCTATTTGTGTCACTTATCCTCTCCCATCTCTTCTGGGAACTTTCCCCATAAAATCATCCATTTTTCCCTTTCTCATTTTCAATTTCTCTTTATCAAGAAATTCCTTGCCTATCATCTCCAAATATATCCCAGTTTTCCTAATTTTTAACAACTATAGCCACTTGACCCATGCCACATCCTCTATCATCTTGGATATTTCTTCTTTAGAATCATTAGGATATTCCACACAAAATGATAGTCCAACAAAAAGACTGAGAAGAAGTGATTAGGTAGTGATAAAAAGAGAAAAATAAGAGCGGAGTTCATAGAAGCCAAGAGAGGAAAAAGTATCCCATGGGGAAAGAATGATTGACAGCATTGCAGAGACAGCATGAAAGTTAAGGATTGAGAAAAGATTGCTGGATTTATCAGCTAGGAAACAATTGGTAACTTTGGGGAAAAGTCACTTCCATCAAGTGGTTCGGTGAGAAGTTAGACCTCGAGTGTTTGAAAAGAGTGTGAGATGCAAGAAAATGCAGTTAATAAATATAAACAGCTTTTTTCTAGGATTTAGGATGTCTGAGAAAGGAAAGAAAGATATAGGATGATAACCTAAGAGTATATGGTCAAATGGAGGATTTGGGGTAATCAGGGTAGAAGGAACTGTTGTAAGAAAGGTTGAAGATTACAAAGAGGAAAGGAATGAAGAGACAAATTCCCAGAGAACAGGGAGGGATAAAGGATATAAGTAAGGATATTGACTTTGATTTAAAAAAATAGATTATCTGTTCTACAAATACTGTAGCAAAGCAAAGAAAAATAGTAGAGTCTTAAGTTGAGGGGAATTAGGGTATAGAATTGAGAAAAAGGGATACTGATTGAATGAATAATTGAATGAAAAAGTTGTTCCTAAGTGTTGGACTAACAAAAAGCAAAAGGACCTTATAACAGGAAAAGAAAGCATATGTAGAAAAGTGGCTGTCAGAGAGCATTATTTTGGTCTAGATAGTGCCAATGATGATGAGTGGAGTTAAAGGGAAATTGATCTATTCATAGTGGAATCCATTTGATTATTATTCTCAGAGGTATAGATGCAAGGGGAAGAATAGCAAAAGGGCATACTTCTGTGGAAGCACGGGATGAAAATGACCAGAGAGAAGAATGGTGGGTTGGATTATATGGGAGGAATTAGATCCAATTAGGAGCCCAGAGGCCCAGAGGTTCTGGATAGGAATTAGACAGCTTTGTTGAAGATAAGAGCTAGAACAAGAGATAAAGAATGAAGATAATGATTATAGGATTGAAACCTTTTAAAATAATATTACAGAACCATTAAACAAAATCCTAAAGTAAATTCTTTATATTTCTCAAGTCAAAATTTAGTCCTATCAATAATTCTGAAGTTTGTAACATGCCTTGAGAGTTATATAGGAGAGAAATCATGTAATTCTACAATGTTATTCTCAATATCTGGTATGTTCTCTCTCCTCATCTCTGTCTCTTTAATACCTATCAATTTTACTAGATGTACCTCATATGTCACCTTGAATATATAGCCTTAATGAATTCACCAAAGCTAGGAGTTATTTCTTTTTCTACTAAATTCTCATATCACCTTGTTTGTCTTTTTGTACTCCAATAGTCCTGTAATTTATACTGGAATTATTGTGCTGATCTTGTCTTTCATATTTGACTGTTATCTTTTTATGTTCAGGGGCCATGTCTAATATATTATTGTATCCCCCTCTGTATCTTAATGTTTTACATGTAGCATATGACTAAGAAGTGTTGGCAAAATTAAGTTGAACTATTATTTTCCAAAAATTAAGTTAAAGTATTTTAATCAAATAATGTCTTCTTAGAAGTGATATTAGAGTGTGTATGTATATACACATTTAATCAGAATGTATATATATACATTAAAGAGAATGTAGATGTATGGAAGATATAATAAAGAATCTAGCACAACTGCTATCATAGAGAATATATATTATTATAATACTATACTATATGTAATCTAGTATATCATTATAAGAATATGTAAAATACACACATATATTGTATCTAGGTTATATTGTAACACATGTAAAATGTATGGGATTGCCTGTCATGTAGAGGAGGGAGTAGAGGGAAGGGAGGGATAATTTGGAAAAATGAATACAAGGGATAATACTATTTAAAAAAAAAGAATATGTAAAATAATAATGTAACATTTATTCTAGGTTTCCTCATTCAAAGGCTTAGCTTTACATAAGTCTACAATAAAAGGAAATGAACCATTTCCCAAGAAATATGTAGTAAAATATGTTCTTTTCAACTATACAGGAAAATATAAATCTTTACCATGACATTCAAGACCTGGCTAAGATAAAGCAGAGGTCTTTTGGTTTGTCCAGTGTCCCCTTTCAACTCTTCTAGCATAAGATCTATGGACCAAGAGCTAGAAGAGACCTCAGAAACAATGTAATCATATTTTACAGAAAAGAAAAATGATGTCTGGGGAGCTTAGGGGACTTGCTCAAGTTCACACAACTAGTCACTATAATAGTTTGCCCATACAACTTTGGGTTGTATGGGGCAAGGAGAGATCTACTCTGACTTTTTAAATAGATAATTTGAAAAGTCAGAGACAACAAACTGGCCCCAGAACATGGAATGCTTTACTATTTTGTTTCCCAGATGCTCATTTACAAAGGACCAACAGAAGTTTTAAAAAAACCACCACTACAACAACAACTGAGGAATCCTGAGTGATTTAGTGATTGTTGGCCAAATAGACATAGTCTCTAGGGAAGATGGTGAAAATGGATTGGATGATCCCCATAAATTAGAATATAATCCCTCAAAAGAAAATCTAGTTCTGAGCCAAATAAACAAAAGAGGTTACCCTTCTCTGAAGTGCTCCCTCCTTACTAGAAGGTGGTTTAAAAAGTAATCCTAAAGATCAACTGAGGAAGTAGACATTAAGAAGCTTCTGCCAATCCCAAGCTAAATGTCTCTGCCCTGTCTCAAGAACACAAGCTTACTGCAGCTGAACCTGAAGTGGGAAATAGTGAGGACTATTCAACAGTAGGAAGCAAATTCAGCTGAATAAAGAAATAGCTCAGATAGGAGCTAAGCAGTTCAGCTGAGGAAATGCACCATGATGACTTAGCTCATTCCAACATTTAAATAATGGGATTCAAATGGGATTTTGGAAAAAGAATTCTCCTCCTCAGTATTAGAGAGCATTGGTTCTTGAAACTGAAGTTATTCACCATCCCAGACATGGAAGACTCCATGAATCAAGCAAGGGTGATGTGCACATTCTAACTCCTATGTTCTTTTCCTACTCTTTTGTCCTGATCTTACAACAAACCCATCTGTGCCAATGGTACTTGAAACTATGAGACTAGCAACTTCCAGCCAAGATGGCGGTGTGGAGGCAGACAGCTGCTTGAGCTCCATGTTTTCTCTCAGGACTTACTTCATGACAAGCCTCAGAGTTAATGCTTGACCACAAAAGAAACGCACAAATAATCACCAAGAGAAGACATCCTTGAAATTCACCAGAGAAAGTCTGTGTTTGCTCAGGGGAGGGTCGAACAGACTGGGCACAGACTGAGGGCAGGCAGCGAGAGCAAGACAGGCAGCTCACAGACCGGAGGGGGGAGGGGTACGATCTCAGCCATTTCTGCAAAAAGACTTTTACCCCATATTCCATCTTGGCAGCAAGCCAGGAGCAGGGAGAGGGTGTAAACACTGGAAGTGAAGATTAAAACCCCAGAAAGCCAGCGTCTCTCCAAACCAGGCCACACCCAACCCCCACCTGGAGTGACTACGTGTTCTCAGAGCCTCAGAGTGCAGACTCAGAACAGCCATCGCTGTCCTGTTAGTGGCTCTCTGCTGCCCTACCCCCATTCTGTAGAGGAAGCCCATTAATACCATCCAGCCCCATCCCCCCAAAAAACAGACCAATTGTTTCTCTTGTCAATTTGTTTTCCTAGATGCCGCTCTTGACAAAATGAACAAAAAATTCAAAAGGGCTCTAACCATTGACAGCTTCTGTATGGAGAGAGAGCAGACTTCAAATACTGAGGAGACTAAAGACAGACTGTCCCCAAAGGAATCCCCTAAGGGGGATATGAGCTGTTGCTCAATACAAAAGAATCTCATAGAGGAAATCAAAAAGGCTCTCACAAGAGAGCTAGAAGAGAAATGGGAAAAGGAAAAGGGAAGCTTGGAAAGAGAGCCTGGAGAAGATATCCAGAGTGGATAAAGAGATCAAATCATTGAGAAACAAAATTAGTGAATTGGAAAAGGTAAACAACTCCAAGGAAAACAGGATTAGTGAGCTGGATAAAGAAATCAGCTCTCTAAAAAATAAAATGGATAAAATGGAAAAAAATTCCATAGAAGATAAAAACACAACTAGACAATTACAAAAAGATATAAAAAAAAGTGAGTGAAGAAAATACATCATTGAAAATTAGACTCGAACAAGTAGAAATGAATGACTCAAGGAGAAACCAAGAGGTAGTCAAGCAAAACCAGAGAAATGAAACAATTGAAAAGAATGTCAAGTACCTTATTAGAAAGACAACAGACCTGGAAAATAGATCAGGAGAGACAATTTGAGAATAATTGGACTCCCTGAAAAATGTGAAGAAAAAAAGAGCTTGGACACTATTTTCAAGGAAATTATCAAAGAGAACTGCCCAGATATTTTGGAAACAGAGGGTAAAATAGACATTGAAAAAATTCACCAATCACCTACTGAAAGGGACCCTAAAATCAAAATGCCAAGAAATATAGTGGCCAAGTTCAAGAACCATCAGACAAAGGAAAAAATATTGGAAGTGCTAGAAAAAAGCAATTCAGATATGGAGGAGCCACAATAAGGATAACCCAGGATCTAGCAGCATCTACATTAAAAGAATGAAGGGCCTGGAATATGATATTCCGAAAGGCTAAGGAACTTAGTATGCAGCCAAGAATAACTTAGCCAGCAAGAATGAGCATCGTTTTCCAGAGAAGAAGATGACAAAATTTAACAAAATAAATGAATTCCATCTATTCTTGATGAAAAAACCAGACCTACATAAAATGTTTGATCATCAAATACAGAACTCAAGAGATTTCTAAAAAGGTAAAAAGAAATCTTGAGAACTATACTTCTGCCAAAAAAATATGTAAGGGACATATGTATAATTTGTCCTAGAAACTAGAGGTGGAAAGGAAATTATATCATAAAAAAGTGTAAAGTGGTGGCACTACATCTCATGAAGAGGCAAAGGTAACCTATTATATCTGAGAGAAAGAAAGGAGGGAGATGAACATAGTGTGTATCAATAGACATATTCGATTTATGATGAAACTTCTACTTCATTGAAAAGTGAGAGGGAAGGAGTAAACTAAGGGGAAGGGAATACAGAAATTGTGAGGAAAAGGGGTAAAATAAGGGGAGGAACTTTAAGGTGGGGGAGGGATCCTAAAAAGGGAGGGCTGTGAAAAGCAAGTGGTGTTCACAAGTTTAATACTGGGTAGGGGGGTAAGAGGGAAGGAAAGGAGAAAAGCATAAGCAGGGGTTAATAGGATGGTAAGCAATATAGAATTAGTCATTCTAACCATAAATGTGAATGGGGCAAACTGCCTTATAAAGAGGAAGCAGTTAGCAGACTGGATTAAAAGTCAGAATCCTACTATATGTTGCTTACAAGAAATACACCTGAAACAGGGTGATACATTCAAACTAAAAGTAAAAGGGTGGAGCAGAATCTACTATGCTTCAGGCAAAGCCAAAAAAGCAGGGGTAGCCATCCTCATCTCAGATCAATCAAAAACAAAAATTGATCTAATTAAAAGAGATAAGGAAGGGCATTATATCCTGCTAAAGGGTAGTATCAATAATGAAGCAGTATCAATGTTAAATATATATGCACCAAGTGGTGCAGCATGTAAATTCTTAAAAGAGAAATTAAGAGAGCTGCAAGAAGAAATAGACAGCAAAACTATAATAGTGGGAGATCTCAACCTTGCACTCTCAGAATTAGATAAATCAAACCACAAAATAAATAAGAAAGAAGTCAAAGAGGTAAATAGAATACTAGAAAAGTTTGATATGATGGATCTTTGGTGAAAGCTAAATGGAGACAGAAAGGAGTATACTTTCTTCTCAGCAGTTCATGGAACCTATACAAAAATTGATCATATACTAGGGCATAAAAACCTCAAAATCAAATGCAGTAAGGCAGAAATAGTAAATGCATGCTTTTCAGACCACAATGCAATCAAAATTACATTTAATAAAAAGCCAGGGGAAAATAGACCAAAAAATAATTGGAAACTAAATAATCTTATACTAAAGAATGATTGGGTAAAACAGCAAATCATAGACATAATTAATAACTTCACACAAGAAAATGACAATAATGAGACATCATACCAAAATGTGTGGGATACAGTCAAAGCAGTAATAAGGGAAAGTTTTATATCTCTACAGGCCTACTTGCATAAAATAGAGAAAGAGAGGGCCAACGAATTGGGCTTACAACTAAAATTGCTAGAAAAGGAACAAATTAAAAACCCCCAGACAAACACAAAACTTGAAATTTAAAAAATAAAAGGTGAGATTAATAAAATTGAAAGTAAAAAAAACTATTGAATTAATTAATAAAACTAAGAGTTGGTTCTATGAAAAAACCAACAAAATAGACAAACCGTTAGTAAACCTGATTAAAAAAAAAGAAAGATAAAAAGCAAATTGTTAGTCTTGAAAATGAAAAGGGAGAACTCACCACTAATGAAGAGGAAGTTAGAACAATAGTTAGGAGCTACTTTGCTCAATTTTATGCCAATAAATTCGATAACTTAAATGAAATGGAAGAATACCTTCAAAAATATAGCTTGCCCAGATTAACAGAGGAAGAAGTAAGTACTCCAAATAGTCCCTTCTCAGAAAAAGAAATAGAACAAGCTATTAACCAACTTCCCAAAAAAAATCCCCAGGACCAGATGAATTTACATGTGAATTCTACCAAACATTTAAAGAACAACTAACTCCAATGCTATATAAACTATTTGGAAAAATAGGGATTGAAGGAGTCCTACCAAATTCCTTTTATAACACAGACATGGTACTGATACCTAAACCAGGTAGATCAAAAACTGAGAAAGAAAACTATAGACTAATTTCCTTAATGAATATTGATGCTAAAATCTTAAATAAGATATTAGCAAAAAGACTTCAGAAAATCATCCCCAGGATAATACACTATGACCAAGTGGGATTTATACCAGGAATGCAGGGCTGGTTTAATATTAGGAAAACTATCAATATAATTGACCATATTAATAATCAAATTAATAAGAACCATATGATCATCTCAATAGATGCAGAAAAAGCATTTGATAAAATCCAACATCCATTCTTACTAAAAACACTTGAGAGTATAGGAATAAATGGACTATTCCTTAAAATAATAACGAGCATATATTTAAAACCTTCAGTAAACATCATATGTAATGGCGATAAACTAGAACCTTTCCCTGTAAGATCAGGAGTGAAACAAGGTTGCCCACTATCACCATTACTATTCAATATAGTACTAGAAACTCTAGCCTCGGCAATAAGAGCCGAGAAAGAGATTCAAGGAATTAGAGTAGGAAATGAGGAAATCAAATTATCACTCTTTGCAGATGACATGATGGTATACTTAGAGAACCCCAAAGACTCTGCTAAAAAGCTATTAGAAATAATTCAGAATTTTAGCAAAGTTACAGGATACAAAATAAATCCACATAAATCCTCAGCATTTTTATACATTACCAACACAATCCAACAGCAAGAGATACAAAGAGAAATTCCATTCAAAATAACGGTCGATAGTACAAAATATTTTGGAATATATCTACCAAAGAAGAGTCAGGAATTATATGAGCAAAATTATGAAACACTTGCCACAAAAATAAAGTCAGATTTAAATAATTGGAAAGACATTCAGTGCTCTTGGATAGGCCGAGCGAATATAATTAAGATGACAATACTCCCTAAACTAATCTATCTATTTAGTGCTATACCAATCAGACTCCCAAGAAACTGTTTTAATGACCTAGAAAAAATAACAACAGAATTCATATGGAACAACAAAAGGTCGAGAATTTCAAGGGAAGTAATGAAAAAAAAATTAAATGAAGGTGGTCTAGCTGTACCTGATCTAGAACTGTGTTATAAAGCAACAGTCACCAAAACCATTTGGTATTGGCTAAGAAATAGACTAGTTGATTAGTGGCATAGGTTAGGTTCACAGGACAAGATAGTGAATAAAAATAGCAATCTAGTATTTGACAAACCCAAAGATCCCAAATTTTGGGATAAGAATTCATTATTTGACAAAAACTGCTGGGAAAACTGGAAATTAGTATGGCAGAAACTAGGCATGGACCCACATTTAACACCACATACTAAGATTAGATCAAAATGGGTCCAAGATTTAGGCATAAAGAACGAAATCATAAATAAATTGGAGGAACAGGGGATGGTTTACCTCTCAGACTTGTGGAGGAGGAAGGAGGTTGTGTCCAAGGGAGAACTAGAGACCATTATTGATCACAAAATAGAAAATTTTGATTACACCAAATTAAAAAGTTTCTGCACAAACAAAACTAATGCAAACAAGATTAGAAGGGAAGTAACAAATTGGGAAAACATTTTTACAGTTAAAGGTTCTGATAAAGGCCTCATCTCCAAAATATACAGAGAATTGACTTTAATTTATAAGAAATCAAGCCATTCTTCAATTGATAAATGGTCAAAGGATATGAATAGACAATTTTCAGACAATGAAATTAAAACTATTTCCACTCATATGAAAGAGTGCTCCAAATCACTACTGATCAGAGAAATGCAAATTAAGACAACTCTGAGATATCATTACATACCTGTCAGATTGGCTAAGATGACAGGAACAAATAATGATGAATGTTGGAGGGGCTGTGGGAAAACTGGGACACTGATGCATTGTTGGTGGAGTTGTGAAAGAATCCAACCATTCTGGAGAGCAATCTGGAATTATGCCCAAAAAGTTATCAAAATATGCATACCCTTTGACTCAGCAGTGCTACTCCTGGGCTTATATCCCAAGGAGATACTAAAGAAGGGAAAGGGACCTGCATGTGCCAAAATGTTTGTGGCAGCTCTTTTCGTAGTGGCTAGAAACTGGAAAATGAATGAATGTCCATCAATTGGAGAATGGTTGGGTAAATTATGGTATATGAATGGTATGGAATATTATTGTTCTGTAAGAAATGACCAACAGGAGGAATACAGAGAGGGTTAGGGTTACATCAACTGATGCTGAGTGAAACAAGTAAAACTAGGGGATCATTATACACTTCAATAATGATATGGTATGAGGATGTATTCTAATGGAAGTGGATATCTTCAACATAGAGAAGAGCTAATCCAATTCCAATTGATCAATGATGGACAGAATCAGCTACATCCAGAAAATGAACACTGGGAAATGAGTGTAAACTGTGAGCATTGGTTTTTTTTGTTTTGTTTTGTTTCTCTTCCCAGATTATTTTTACCTTGCGAATACAATCCTTCCTTTGCAACAACAACAACAACAAAATTCGGTTCTGCACATATATATTGTACCTAGGATATACTATAAGATATTTAATATGTATGGGAATGCCTGACATCTAGGGGAGGGGGTGGAGGGAAGGAGGGGAAAAACTCAGAATAGAAGGGAGTACAAGGTATTATGTTGTAAAAAAAAAAAAATTACCTATGCATATGTACTGTCAAAGAAAATGTTATAATTATAAAAACTAATACAAAACAAAATAAAACAAAACAAACAAACAAAAAAAGAAGCTATGAGACTAGCCCTATGCTATATATATAAAGATCAGATTAGAAGAGCAGGATGAATGATGTACTGTGTATCACCAGACATTGGTGACCCTGTGCCTTTGCTTTGCTTCACAATAGAATCCTACCTTGGTGAAACTGCTCTCTTCCTAAGGAGAGTGAGATAGGACTTGAAGGTGTCTTAGAGAGCCCAAGGGACCCTTGCATGCTGGGTGTACATTTTAAACTTCCTTTTAAAATAATCTTTATGAAAAAATGCTCATTCCCCTTGCCCAATCCAGCTGACTCTCTTGTCCTCTTGCCCTTTCTTTTCAGTGCCATTCTGAACCAAAAAAGCTATGCCTAGCCAGAAATTATACCAACACCACCTCCCCTGTCCTTTGTTACCTCCTTATCCACTCATCTTTCCCATATCCTTTTCCTTATCATTCAGATGGGAAATCAAAAGTTGAACTTTTGTATAATTCTATAGGTTTTATGGGGTTTTTTCCTTTCATTTTTGCTTTGGTTTTATTTTAATTGTTCTTTAAAAACTAACAGGTATTTGGAAATAGGAAAACTCACCAATGGTTGCTATTATTTAGATCAATAAAAATCTTGGCTTAAAAAAATTTTAAAGACCCTGTTCAACAATGGGGTAGCTCATAAGCACTCATTTAGCCCAATTACCATTTCAACAATTAACTTTTTGAAGATAGTTTGAAAGAGAAAAAAAGAAATTTTAAACCCCCACATTCCAGAGAAAAGACACCAAAGCTTTGCAAGTGTGTACTTGTAATTTACTTTGGCTATCTGCATTCCTTTAAAAAGTCAGAAAAAAAAAATTAACAAAATAAAAAACAAAATTAAAAAGTCAGTCAATTAAGCATCTACCAAGCACTGTGTAGTATTATTGAACTTTAAGTTTGCATGTACTTTTCTTCAAAGATGTGTTTTCAGAGGAAAATGTGCCCCATATTTATGATAAGAATGTATTATAACTACTGTTCTTACTGTCATTTGAATAAATTATCTTTGTTAGAAGTCAACTGAGACAATTGACTGAATGATAATGGGAGACTCAAGACTATAATTTTAAGATTATAGCTACATACATGTATCCTCCTAGAATATGAGGTAGCATTCATCACTCTAAAGGACCTCAATTTGAGAGTGTGAGTTGTATGGGGGAGAGGGATGCTTAGATAGGAGGACTATATAAATATAAGAGGAAGTATTTAAACTTAGGTCCTCTGACTCCAAAGCCAGTATTCACTGTACAATGCCACCTTTTTGGTAAATTATGGTAGCTATTAGAAAGAAAGAGTAATTTGCATTTTTTTTAAAATTGCTTCTATTATAAGGATGCTCACCACCACTTTATTTTGGTTACTTCTGTCTATACACAATTGACTTTTCCTGTGCTAATTACTAACTTATTTTGTATAATAAAACAAAATTCATTAAAATTTAATTACAGAATTTAATTTAATTAAAATTCATTAGATTTTTTTCTAATACAGTACATTTATATTTTTGAAACCATATTCTGATTAATACATCATCTGGAAAGGCAAGCAAACAAGTGAACAGCAATCATAGTAAGAACTTGACAGAAAAACAGTATTATCCCTAAGCTTCCAGCGGAAGTTATAGCAAAACAATTTGAAATAAATCAAGAACTCATTTCTTATTAGTCCTCTCTGACTAGGTCACCCTGACAGAATATTTACAGACTACACGGTCTAAACATTTGCAGCAATTTTCTCAAAATTGAACACACAGATGATTATCACCATAAAGCAAAAACTCAGGAATTATTCTGAATGGCTTAACTTTTTAGAGAAGAAACTACCTTCTTCTAAGCTGTGGAGATATTTAGTAGTGCTGTTAATTAAATTGTCATGAACTGAATTTTTGTCTAAGTCTTCAACAAACTTTGCTAGTTGCTTTGCAGCAGAATTTGGCATTTGCTTCTTCCATATTGGACCCTATCCAAATAAATTACATCACTATACTATCCGAACTCTCAAAATGAAGCATCTTTTCAAATACTCACTTTTTTTACCTTAGGTAATTCATTTAAATTCTCTAGATCTCAATTTCTTCACCTTTAGAATAAGAAAACTGTACTGCATGATTTTTGAAATTAAATCCAGCTATAAAAATATGGCCCTTGTATCGTTCAAGCAGTGTGGAATAGTAGATAAAGCACTGTTTGGGCATCAGGAAGAACCAGGCTTAAATCACCCTTAGCTATGAAATCTTAGGCAATTATATCCCTTAAACTCTTTGGGCCTCAGTTTCCTAATGTCTAAAAGTGCCCTTCCAATTCCAAATTTACAATCCTATGATTTAACCTATATGATGATCCTTTGGCACTGAACAAATATGAAAACCATAGTGTACAACATCCTCATATTTCTTCTTTTTCAACATTTAGCTAAAAGATCATTCAAAAAACATTTATGACACACAAACTTTATGGTACTCTTCATGACTCCATTTTGGGGTTTATTTGGTAAAGAAACTGAAGTAGTTTATCATTTTCTTCTCCAGCTCATTTTACAGATGAGGAAATTAAGGCAGACAGGGTTAGGTACTTGCCCAGGATCACACAATTAGTAAATGAGGCCAGATTTAAACTCAGGAAAATTAGTCTTCCTGACTCCAGGCCAGCATTCTCTCCATGGTGCCACCTAGTTGCCCTAAATAAGGTATACAAAGATTATTAAGACTCCCTTAAGATTATTATATACAAAGATTATTAAGAACTCAGCTCAGATTTTCAAAGGACTTTAAGATTTAAAATATTACTTATCTCACAGCAATCCTATGATATAAGTAGAACAAAGATTATTATATAGGTTATGCAGATGTGGAAACAAAGATTCAGTAAAAAATAACTTCAAAATACATTTAATGTTAAAGTTAGAACTTCAACCCAGTTCTTCTTATCAAAACCACCATTTTTTCCATGACATCATTCTGTTTACATTACAGTATAAGGGCTGATATTTATATAAATAAATGTAATACCAGTGAGACAGAGAGAGAGAGAAACAGAGGGGGAGAGACAGAGACAGAGACAGAGAAAGAGAGAGACACACAGAGAGAGAGAGAGACAGAGAGACAAAGAGAAAGAGAGACAGAGAGACAAAGAGACAGAGAGAGAGACGGAGAGACAAAGAGAGAGACAGAGAGAGCACTGTAAAAAGAGCATCTGACATCTTGAGATCAGATGAAAGAGATATTAATTCTTGCATTGTGGTAGGAGGAGGAGGAGGGGCGGGCACAGAAGGTTACAGGAAAGATTGTTACTATCACTGAAAAAGTGCTTGCTATCCAAGCAGTCCCTCCAATATCTTCGAACATTTAGTCTCCCCCCTTGGTCTTGGAGGCAACAATGAAGTCAATGAAATGCAATTCACCTAACTTAATGTCCTGTAGTAACACATCCAGCTACCAGGAAAATGTGGGTTCTATCTTTGGTGGTACTATTTGCATTGTCTAGGAAATACAGTGTTGATAAAGCTGAGCTATTTTCCTTACTGGTACTTATGAGGAAATAACTAAAATAAGTTGTGTTTTATTACATATGTCATTGATATTATAATTGTTAGTAGTGTTATTGTTTTGAAGTTCTCTGGTTTCTCATTTATGAAGAAAATTTCCCCACACTAATAAAATCACAGAACCAGTTCCTATTCTTGTTCTATGGACACTATGGAAGATAAAGCATTTGGTTTGCTTGTTTCAAGAAACAATTTTCATTAAATTTTACAAAGAAAATTGTGTCTGGTGTGCAGCAAAGTACAAGTCAAATGATGTTTTGACTCCATAGTTATAGAACACTTTCCAATTTGCAAAACATGTTCTTCACACCAATTCTTTGAAGTAGGCAGTACAAAATGTCCATTTTATAGATAAGGAAACTAAGGGTCATAAACATTAACTCAGTTGAATGGAACCCTGTGCTAAGTACTGGAAATAGAAAGGCAACAGACAAGTTCCTGCTCTCAAGTTTACAGTTTAATAAATAGGGGGGATAACATGCAAATAACTATGTAAAAAACAGTTCAGAATTTGAACTTTCTTGAGCTAAATAAACAAAGGATATGGGTGGCAGATTTTTTTAACCATTTTGTGGCTATCTGGACCTTATAAGTTCTAGGATTTGGCTCATTAAAAGTCATACTTCTCACCATTTAACATCACTCACCAGGAAAGGAAATGTTAAGCCCAGAGAAGGTACAAAACTCATACTGAAAGAATATTCATCTGTTTCATCTCCTATTCTCCAAAAGTAGCAAGCTAATGATTCACCACCATTTTTAAAGAAAGGAGCCCTATGTTCTCCAAGAAGTTTAGAGGACAAAGAGAAGTCAGAACCAGCTAAAGTTTTTATTTTTTATTTTTTTTAGCTACAACTGCTAGAAATAACTGGTGTAGTTGAAATTCAAGGACTTTTTGTTATCTTAAAACAACAGCAACAAATTTAAGATAAGCAAAAGAATCAAAGATCTAAATGTGAATTCAATGGCCATCTAGTCCTTCAACCCTTTCATTTTATAGAGGAAGAAATTAAAATACAGGAATGTTAAATTGCTTGTCTGGAGCAACTCAAGGGCAAGAAGTAGAGCAATCCAGGTTCCATGCCTCCATATTCAGGGTTCTTCCCACTGTATCATGCTACAGGAGTTTAGCTTTCAAAATAATTTTAAAATTAAATTTAAAAAATTTTAAGTGATTAAAAATAATTAGGTTCTGGAAGTACAGGCTGGAGGATTGTCCAATAAGGCAATAAAATGGGGAAAAGTATGTTAAAGCTATCACAGACAAAAATAACGTAGGAGAAAAGCAATGATCATCTCACAGTGGCCCATGTTCTTTGAATAATCAGGTAAAATGGAACAAGACTGCACTACAGTAGCTAGTATTGAGGAACCAGCAACAGGAGTTGAGCTGAAATGAACACACCTATTCTGTGTCAAGAGGAATTCCCTCTCTCACATTCTTTCCCCTCTCTATGTCTGTCTGTTTATACTGTTCTCGCTCTCTCTCATATTTAGAAACAAGGATGATTGAGCAATTGGGTAGCACAGTGGATATAGAACTGATCCTGGAGTCAGGAAGACAACTTCAAATTTGTTCTCAGATACTGACTAGCTGTGTGATCCTAGACAAATCAATGAGCCTCTGTCTGCTTTAGTTTCTTCATCTGTATAATAGGAATAATAATAATAACTCCAATTGTTATTAGGATAACATAAAATGACATTTCTAAAGGTATTCACACATTTTCATGCAGTAAATAAATGATAGCTGTTATTATTAATTATCTCTGGTTAAGTCAGCTGTTGATTGGGTCGAGTTGTGATTAATAAATTTGAAAGTACTAGAAGCATAATCATAATGAATTGGTGTGATTTTGTGAATACATTAAATTCAGGAAGTGTGAATGTGTGCCATGATGGTGGTGGGTTCGATGATATGAGCTGAATTAGTATACCTAACTGAATGGGTATATGATAAACTGAGATACGAAGCTGTGTGCATATCTGAATGTGTATGTGCCATACAGATTTTCAGGTAAATAAAAGGAAAATTTTACCTTCCTGGTACCCTAGATGATTAGGAAGAAAATATAAGTGTTAATGGACCTTATTTGTGAATTTCTAAGCCAATAGCTAGCATCATTATTGTATATTTATACTTGTCATTTCAGTCATTTTTGTGGCTCCATTTGGAGTTTTCCTGGCAAAGATACCATTTGGCCATTTCCTTCTCCAGCTCATGAGGAAACTGAGGCAAATGGGGTTAAGTGACTTGCCCAAGGTCATATGGCTATTAAGTGTCTGAGACCAGATTCTAACTCAGGTCTTCCTCACTCTAGGCTCAGCATTCTACCCACTATGCCACCTAGCTGCTATGCATATTTATATAGGTTATTAGCATACATTTATATAGATCAATAGATTTACAAACTCATCTATATGGAAACCTCTATGGTACTCCTCAATAATACTCATTCTGTGACTCTCACTCATCCTGTGACTCTTGTCTATGTCTAATACAAATCTTCCCCTCATATCTATCCAACATACTTAAGCTCTTCTTTCTAATCTCTTGACATTGCATCAATTCCAGTGGAGTACCTGGGCTGTCCAATAGCGTACCTCATTCTTGTTTTATAATAAACCCACTTTCAGCACAGTTAGTTCTAATAAATACTTAAGTAAATACACTGCGCCTAGTATATATTCACCATCTCCTCTCCATTATCTTCTGGGTGATTTAGCACTTTAATTCTCCAAACATTTTGATATTCTATGGTTCATATCCACATAAATCACCAGAAGAATAGACATTATTAAAAAGATGAGTGTTTACAGAAAAGCTATAGTCATTAAAAGTACTACTTTCCCAATTATAACCCACTTTGTTCTCCTTTTTTTTTATTAAATTCTGGTCAAGTGCAGAGTTTGTTATTATGAAACAAAGGAAAGATAAAAAGATGTCACTTTCACAAATGCATAACTCTATCTCATCTTTATTTTTCAGGGCCCAGTGAATCCTACCCTCCTGACATGGATAAGTTTGACTCTCTTTCCCAAAATCTATTAGCCAAAGCTCTTAAGTAGAAAGCTAATGCAATCTTATTTGTATTTAGAAAAGAATATAGTGCCCGGGAGAGGGAAGTGGTGGATCTCTGATCTGTGTCTTTGTCATACCATGTCTGCAGTGCTATATTCCATTTTGAGTGCCACATTTTAGGAATCATGCTTAGCAAAATTCAGGGAAATATATGGGGAAAAAAAGGTAATTTGAATAGTAAAGAGCTTCAACATCATGTATGAATGAATTTTAATATATTTGTTAAGTGCTTACTATTTGCTAGGCATTGTGCTGAATTTTGAGGATTCAAATAGTGTAAAAGAGATGGTCCTTGCCTTCAGCAAATTTATGATATGATAGGGGAAGCCAACATATATACAACAGAGGTGACTAAGAAGATTTTTTTTCCTCAGAAATGGAAGTGAGAAGTGGGATTATGGGTGGACAGATTCTTTGATATTTAGATAGGATGTGAAAAATGTAGTATAGTCTATTTTCTAGGCATAGCCAGCAGATATAATGGCACAAGTGGCCTAGTTTTAATACACACAGTCAAATTGGAGGAGGAGCTCCAAAGATAAATGAATTAACTTGCTCAGCACCTGGCCTATTAATATAGAAAGACCCAGGTATGGAATTCCAAGTCTTATAATGAAGGATGCAAGTTCAGGTGGAGAGCAGTTATACAGAAGGAAATGGGACTTGGGTAGACGACTGGCTGGGATAGAATGCTGAAGCATGGTGAAGATTGAGGGAAGAAAATGAGAATGTTTAGCCTAGAGAAGAGAAGTCTTATGAGAGCTATGACATATATCTCCCAGAATGTAAAGAACTGTTTTATGGGAAAGGAATCAGGCTTGTTCTTTTTGGCCCTAGAGATCTAAATGAAGAAAATGAGATTTAGACTCAATATAAGAATGTACTTTAACTAAAAATTAGAGCTATGCAAATGAGGAATATGCTATTGCAGGAAGTAGTAGTCTTCAAAGGTTACATAACCATTTGTTAGAAGTTATATAACCATTTATTAGATTGGAAATCCTTTACAGATTTTCCAATACTGATATTTTCCAATTCCATGATCCTGTTTTAAGTCATGTGTGTTATGTGGATCAGTCCCATGTCTAGAATGCTTTTGTCCTCATCATTTTTATATTATTTTTAGTTCTAAGACAAGGATCCCTTGTTATGACCATGCAAAGGTCCCAACTAGATTCCCTTGAACATAATCAGACCAAAAAAGATGTGTTAAAATTGGGAATATCCATCCCCATTGACTAAAGCATCTTTCTTAACCAGTGCATTTCATAATACCTCTTTTCTACTTGAATTCACATAAAATTCCTTTTCTGGGTCTGCTGTTTTCCCATGCTGATGCTTTAGGTCTCAAAATCCTTTTATGGGCAGTCTCTTGTAGACTATGAGCAAATCTTTATGGTGTGGAGGTACTACCTCTTCCCCTTTTGCTGAGCAACTGGGTTCCTTATCTACTAAAATATCAGTCTCTAATCTATCAGTAGCCCATGCTCACTGTCCCAACCATATAACCTTGAGAGAGAATCCCTTTAAAATCATGGTTAGGTGCCTTCCTTCCTATGATTTTAACCTATCCACATGATTTTTGTCATATACAATCTTACACCCCATTGTTTTTATCCTTAAAAACTCATTTCAGGATCGGATAATTTTGAACCTCAAGACATCATTAAAGTAGATCAAAAATTTTCTTGAGCAGGCATATGAAAAAGGACAACAGAGATTTAAATACAAGTTACTTGAAATCCCACCTCTCTCTTTAATCCTAGACTCTCAGAATTTCATAGTTGATAGGGACTTCAGTGACCATCTATTTCAACTCATGACTGAAAACATTCCACCTAAGATGTACCCAAATTATAGTCATTCAACATCTGTTTAAAGGCCTTTATTGATAGGGAACTCACTATCCAACAAGGCAGACTATTTAACTAATTATTAAGATGTATTTCTTAACACTGAGGCCGAATTTTCTGGTTTACAACTTCTATTCAGTATCACTCTGGGGCCAAATAGAATAAATCTAATTCATCTTCTCAAGATGGCTCTTCAAACTCTTGAAGAGGTTTTCCCATCTAAACACCTTCATTTCCTTCATCCAGTTCTCTTATGGGCATGAATTTGGGCCTCTTCACATTCAGGTTGCCTTCTTCTGGATCCTTTTTAGTTCATAAATGTCCTTCTTAAACTGAACTTGCACTTGGACATCTGTAGGATATGATGTTTGGAGCAAGGTATTTTTGCTACAATGTTTTACTATTAAAATCACTCTTCCTACTGCCTACAAAATATTATAGGTGAAAGTATCAATAGATACTATTGAGCCAGAGAGTTTCCTCCAGTTCTTGGCAAGGGGAAGTATAGTGAAAATTGGGGGCTGCTCTGGCAATGGACTTTAATTGGAGCAGTTGCTCAGTCTGAGAAGTAAAGCATTTCTTATCCATTTGCCAATAATATGCTTAAAAGTAAGTCCTAATATATTTTTGTTTGAGTTGAGATAATTAAATTACTTGAAGTTATCTATGTAGTTGTAAGTAAGCAGATTAAGTTTTGAGCAGCAAGTGAGAGTCTAAATTTTAAATATGACTGTTCCCAAAATCTTTCCAAAGATTGTACAATGTCCAAAAATGGTTCAGTATCCGAGGCAATAATTTTAAGAATTAGTAGTAACTCATGTCTTTTATAAACACTGGATGATTGTGAGAAACTACTTGATTGTCCTTTCTTTCTCTGTGCATATATGTGTGTATGTGTTTGTGTGCGAGGTGATATTAGCTCAATGGTTAGATATTTTATGGAAATTTACCAACTGAAGAAAAGGAAGCCTAAGAAAATAATCAAATGACCTGGGTTCAATATGTGGGTATTATCACCTCCTTATTATTGGAAATTAGGCTTATTGATATAATCCAAAATAGGTTTTATGGTTGTCATATAGAAGTATTGATTCACTTTGAGTTTAAAGTCAACTAAAATCTACAGATCTTTTTCAGACAAACTTTTATCTAAATGCACTTCTCCATCTTTATCTTGTAAAGCTGACTTTTTTTAGCCCAAACTTAAGATTTTACACTTCATTTTATCACATTCAGCCTAAAGGTCTAGCCATCTAACTGTGTGATCCTAGGCAAGTAGCTAAACTACTGTCTGCCTCAACCCCCTCATCTGTAAAATTGAGATAATAGCACCAATCTTCTAGAAATATTATAAGTATAACATAAGGCAATATTTATAAGGTTCTTTGCAATATGAAACATTATTATTAACTATTAGCCCAGGTATGCACAAATATTAAATGTCTGAGGAAAAACATGAGTTCAGATTTTCTGGTCTCTAAGTTTAGTTCTCAATTCACCGTGACACTTTATCTCTTAGTAGTCTTTCACCAGAATCAAATTAAGGGTTGAAATATATCCTGCACTATCTAGTCATAAGAATACAAATCAACACAAATTTAATAAACAAACAAAAACATTTATCTAATATCAGGTTCATAGGACCAATGAATTTCTAATTCAAAACAATGACTGTTGCTTTTTCTACCCTAGGTCATCTTATCTACAAAGTTGCTATGGGGAAAGAAGAAGGAATTCCTATTTGGGCACAGATTGAACTAGATGACTTCTGAGCTTCCTCCTAACTCTGAGGTTTTGTGACTCACTATCATTTTTAGTCTGCTTACTGTGTCAGCATTCACTCACTCTTTCCCATACACAAAGGATCACAAACTTGATTCTTTCTTCCAAAGTTCACTCTTGCTTTTACATTGCCAAATAATAATACAATGCTTTTTCCAAACCCAATTTAATCCATGACCTACCAGTATACATAGACATAAGAGAAGAATAATAAATAGTCTGGAAATGTGTATATTACTGCAGATAGAATATTAAATCACAGTATATTTTAAAGCAGAAATTTTCCTAAGGAGAAAGTCAAATCCTTTTGATAACTATAAACAGAGGTGATCACCCAAAATGATGAATTTAACTAGCATTTTGAAATATAAGTCAATCACTCAAAGCCCATGAAATAGAACTCACATATCATTAGGAAGGCCCTGCTTTCCCATTGATAGATTTATCATTTTAAAGAATGTATCCATTTCTGGGGTGGCATTTAGAATATACATACCTGATAGAAAAATTCTAAGCTGCATAATCTTACCAATATACCTTTTACAAGATGGTCTTTTGTGTCAAAAAGAACTGATTTTAAAATCTGTTACAAAGATATTTTAATGAAAGGTATCAAAAAGGGACAAGAAAAATATTTTATGAGACAGGATCTTTAATTTAAGACTTTTTATCTTGAGTGAAAAGAACTTGACAAAAAAGAGAGTACTAGAGAAAGGGTTTAGAGGGTTCTTTTTTACTATTTAGCCTTCCAAAATAGACAGGAGATAGAACCTGAAAAAAAGTTCTATGAGAAGCTAAGAGAACTTTCAGATGATCAGAACATTATTCTATACAGATCTACCAGCCCATTAGGAGGCAAGGAAATTGCAACTGTCCAATGCTTTCAGTATTTACAAGGATTTGACAGTTTCCTTTCTGAAGTATGTTGTTGCTGTTTCTGTTGTTTGCCCTTCCTTCTGGAAGAGGACCATGACAGGGAGGGCAGTGCAAAGTCACCTATCTCACTTTCTCCTCCAGAGCTGTCTGGGTCCAATGGCCAAATATAGATCAGGATGACTGGAGATGATTCTGGATACAGTGGGAGACCTTGACTTTTTTTTAAGCCAAAATCTTAAACAGGTCTCAGTTTGACTGAGGCCACAAGAATCAGGGTAATATCCTCCTTTCTCCAAAGAAAAGAGGAAAGGAACATAAGACTCAAAGGGGAGAGCCTAGCAGAATCTTAGGATACAGTAAGACTGAGAGGAAAATATGTTTAATTTTGCCTTTCCATAGAAAGATGTTCTGCCAATCACTTGTTGTTTGGAGTATAGAGGAATGGAAAGAGGGAAGTAATGATTATAATTCCATAGAAGACATTTAAAGACATCAGGATTCAGGGTGTAGGATCCCTGAGCACCATAGCAGGAAAGACAGTATTTGACATGAACATTTGTTAATAATCATAAAGTGTTAATAAGCATAGTACATAGATGGAAAAGCTATGAACTTTGAGTCAGAATACCTGGGATCAACGAATTCTGTTACTAGCTGGTGACCATGAGCAAAACATTAATACTTTTCAGTTTCACTTCTTCAGTAAATAGAAATGAAAATATTTATGCTATCCAATTTTTGCAAATATCCATATCTTATCTGTGTAGGATATAAGCAAAGTAAAAGGATAAGAATCACAAAGGATAAAATAAAAGAATCTGGACTGGTATAGATTTTACTTAACCACTGAAATCATGGATCTCTCTAAGGGGAAAAAAGGTAGCATTTCAACAATTCAGTAAACTCACAATCTCCTCCCTGTAGGTTCTTCCTCAGATGATACAGATACCAATCAATCCATCTCATAAACTGGCACAATTCTTATCCATATCTTCCAGTGTATTAGAATCAAAAAGGATAATCTTAAGAATCATACATAGATTTAAAACTGAAAAGGACAATTCAAGTCCATCTAGTCCAATATCCTCATTTTCATCTTTTTGTGATTTTTGTTTGCTTTTTTTTTCTCATTTTTCCCTCCTTTTTGATCTGATTTTTCTTGTGCATCATGATAATTGTGGAAATATGTATAGAAGAATTGCACATGTTTAATATACATTGGAGGGAGGGTAAGGGAGGGAAAAAATTGGAACATAAGGTTTTGCAAGGGTGAATATTGAAAACTATCTTTGCATATATTTTGAAAATAAAAAGCTATTATTAAAAACAAACCAAAAAAAAGCTTTCTTCATATTGGCTTTACCCTCCACTGATTCTCTTTTATGAGGTGATATGATTTATAATTATTGTAGACTTTTTTTGTTTGTTTGTTTTGCTGAAGCAATTGGGATTAAGTGACTTGCCTAGGGTCACACAGCTAGAATGGTTAAGTGCCTGAGGTCAGTTTTGAACTCAGGTTCTTCTGATTTCAAGGCTGGTGTTCTATCCACTGCACCATCTAGCTGCCCCTCTATTGTAGTTTTTAAAGCAATTTACACATTAGTCCACAGTCCAAAATCAAGCTAACATTGACTTTCATATCTCTCCTTGATGTAGGAAAATTTATCGAATGAAAAAAATATCTGTTCAAATACATTTATCCAATGTGTTTTTAAGACAGTACTTTTCTGAATGTTAAGCATTCCAAGATTGAAACAATAAATAGCAAGTGTTATATTTCTGAAACCCCACTTCTCCCTTACTTCAAACAGATCAGAGAAAGACTGGTTGAATTCTTCAGCTACTTTAAACATAGAATTACAAGCATTAGTAAAGAATATGAAATTATTAATATCATTAATTGTTTATATTCTTATAGTACATTTCACTCCTGTGAATGCTTTTACATATTTTATTTTGTTGGGAAAAGACACTAAATTTGCTCTTTTCCACTCATGAAATTCCAAGAATTCTTTAAAAAAAAGTGATCAGTGATTTGTAATAACGTTTAGTAGCATAAATAACTGATCTAGGTTACCTTATGTCAGAATATACTGAAAATTCTTATTAGATCTGATTCCAGAGCCAGTTTGCTATCTACTATGCTATCCACTATGCTATCCAGCTGCCTCAGTCACACTAGCACATACACAATAAGTCTCCCTTCCCCTCCCTTCCCCTTTCTCCCTCTCCTCCTTCCCCACAGCTGATTAAGTATGAGGTTGGATTTGAAATCAGGTTCTTCTGACTCCAGAGTCAATGCTTTAGCCACTGCAACAACTAGCTTCCCTCTTCTTTCTTGCCTTTTTTTAAAGCAAAGGAATAGAGAGAAAAGAGGATAACAATAGTGATGTCATAAAAGGGGGCATAAAAACATTTTTTTAAAGAAAAGAGAAATAAATTCAAATTCAAGCACAGACAAGTAGGACACTTTTGAAAAAAAACTGTAAATATTATATTATATATTTGTGTGTGAATGTATGGGAGAGAGTATGTTTGTGTGTATGAGTGTGAGAAAGAAAGAGAATGTGTGTGTGTGTGTGTGTGTGTGTGTGTGTGTGTGTGTGTGTGTGTGTGAGAGAGAGAGAGAGAGAGACAGAGAGAGAGACAGAGAGAGACAGAGAGAGACAGAGAGAGACAGAGAGAGAGAGAGAGAGACAGAGAGAGAGAGAGAGAGAGAGAGAGAGAGAGAGAGAGAGAGAGACAGAGAGAGACAGAGAGAGACAGAGAGAGACAGAGAGACAAAGAGACAGAGACAGAGACAGAGACAGAGACAGAGACAGAGACTGAAGCAGCTGGATAGTATAGTAGATAGGGTCCTGGGTCTGGAATTAGATGTCTGTTCAGACTGAAACAGTCACTATCTGTGTACCTCAGTTTCATCATATGTTAAGTGAGAATAACAATATGTACTCCCAGAATTGTTGTGAAGATCAAATGAAATAATTACGAGGTCAAGCATAGTACCTGGCACAAAATAAATTCTATCTAAATGTGAGTGATGATGAGGATTTTGTGTGTGTGTGTGTGTGTGTGTGTGCATACACACACACACATATATTAGAAGCTATCAATATGAAATGTAAATTTGTGGTCTAACAAACTTGTGTTCTAATTTTTTGGTTACAAAATTAAATTTCAATTCTGATAAATACATTTGAGCTCTAAGAGGAAAAGAGATCGTAGTGATACATCATATACGTATCTCCTTCAAACATATGGGCAACAGTTTTAAGGCATTTTAATTTATTTAGGAAAAACAATAACTAGTTATAGCTGAAGGAAGGACTGGAGGTATATCCCCACCCTGGAACCTAGAAAGCTATGGCTCTGCCTTTTATATAATCTAGATTTACCACCTGGAGTCTAACTCTCTAGTACTCTAAGCATTCTCCAAGACTGTATGGAATGCATCTCCACCTGGAAGTTTCCTATAGTAATGAAGTGGCAAATCCAGTTCAGATCCCATTTTAGGTGACATCATAGGAAATTTTAAACCTCCACAACTCTCGATCCTGTATTAACAAGTCAAAGCTAAGTTTATGATGTTGAAACATGACAAATCAATAACATACATCCTCAAAGATTCCAGGATGAGATAAGGGTGTTGTAAATCATAGTAATCTAAACAATTACAGAATTACTAGTATATGAATTCTTTGTACCTGCAATATTGCTAGACTATTATAGGCAAAATGTAGGCAATCTTTCAATTAACAGCTAGTATTTTAGATTAGTGGCTTATGGTCACTATAGCATTAAGAACTTTTACCTAAGAACAACTAGGGGTAGACAGCAGAAAGTCAGAAAGATGGGGGAGGGGGCTTCAGATTATAATCTCACAGCTAGCTATGAGACTGTGAGCAAGTCACTTAATAGCTTTGTCTCATTTCCTTCCCATCATCAAAGAAGGTACTTTTTTATGAACAAAGCAGAAATTGCAATATCATGAAGGAAATAAGAGATGCACAAATTTAGAGTCATCTCTATCTCAAATGTTCAGACTATTTGAACCCAATCTGTAGCAGTGACTTTAAATTCACACTGGACTGATAAACTATAGACACTGTATTTTGAGCCTAACATCATGATGTCATTGGTTCTCTTTGAGTATGAGATGGGAACAACCAAAACATTTTCTTCATTTGTGAAAAAGAGGATAATTGTGCCTAACCCCCAGGATTGTTATAAAGATCAAGGCAAATCAATGAGCATTGAATAAGCATCTACAATGTTGCAGACATGGTGCTAAGCAATGGAGTTACAAAGAAAGGAAAAAAATAATTTGTTCTCAAGAGGAGACAACAAGCAAACAGCCATCTACAAATAAGATATATATACAGGATCAGTTGGAGATAATCAACAAATGTTAAGAGAGATCAGGAAAAGTTTTTTGGAGAAAGTGAGGTTTTTGCTGAACTTGAAAGAAGTCAGTGACAGGAGGGAGAGCCTTCCAGGTATGGGGGACATTCCAATAAAATTCCTGAAGTCAAGAGGTGAAATATAAGGAGCTCATAGATACGGGATTATAGAACATCAGACAGGGAAAGGGATAAGGAATGGAGGTATCAACCCAAGATCTCCTCCTCTAAATCTCTTGATGTTAAATGAGTAACATAACTTTCTTTTCTTTCACTATCTTTCTTTTACATCTTTTTTTTTTCAGTTCAAACATTTCTCCTGTCAAACCCTTCCTAGTGCTTCCTTCTACAATTCCTCACCTGTAGCATATTTTAGCCTGCTTACAACCACCTTATACTTTTCTAGTTAGTCTTTGACTAACTTTGGACTAAAAGAAGAGGATGGATTTGAGATTTTTAATCATTTTGAAATTGGGCTACTTAATATTATCCTATTCATTACCAGTGACTAGGCACTTAATAATTATTTGATCTTTGGTTGATGATTACTAGTTTTAATTTTTTTATTTTATTTTTCAATTAATGCATATTTATCTTATCTCCCTCTCACCCCCAACTATTTAAAAGAAAAGGTATGTAATAAATATATGTATATATTTATTTAAGATAACAAATTCTCATATCAAACATGTACAAATTTGTATTTCTCATCCTCAAACTTGAGAATCATGTAGAACAGTGAATATGGCATTGAATAGCATCGATATTTTGGGATGGAGACCCTAAACAATAGCTAGCAAATTTTAGTGCTTTAAAGCTGACAAAGCACTTTATAAATATGATCTCATTATATTTTCACCATAACCCCAGAGCTAGGTGCTATTTATTATCCTGACTTATAGATAGGGAAAATTGAGACTTTCCTGGGTGTGATGCAGGGGAAAAAATGGTTACCTCTCTGAAAAGTTGATGACAAAGTTCCTTTAATGGACAGCTCCTGGGGGAAATGGGGAAAAATACTAATTTTATTTTTGTTATATTTTCTAAAGTTCACCTTCAAAAGGAGTAAAAAGTGGGACTTTATATCCTAATTGTTTCAGCTTTGAAGTGTCACAGCTTGTTAAAAATGTTCATTCCTTATTGACTCCCTGTAGCTTTTCAAAAGGGAAGGACACTTTTAATGCATTACATGAAGAAGCCCGTGAAATGCTATCATCAAACATCGAAGGCAATCAAAGTCCAGATTTCAACTCCCATTGCTGGTGAATGTTTGCTTGTCAGCTCTCATTTGTTGACAGTGTTCCAACGTGAGTAATTTCTTGCAAAGCAGACTTTGGGAATGTGAAGACATGGCAGTAAAGAAGAAAATTTTTACAGTGGGTGAATTGAAGGGTTTTGGAAATTGACTTTGTAAAGTCAACTTGATGTCAGTATTAGTTTGCTTGTGAAATTTAGGCTCTTCTGAACAGACTGTCAGGCAGTAAATTTATCAAGATGAAACTACAGAGATCCATGTTCTGCATCTCTACTATCTCACATCCAAAACTGTAGAGAATGGGTGAGAGACATTTTCTAGGATATTTGTTGGTAACACTTCTGAGAGAATTTCACTACTCATGCCAAAATAGTCTCTGATACTAGTGTCCTCAGAGGACAAGAGTTTAGATAAATATCAAAAGTGAAATACCACACCAATTTCCCCAAGTGATAATGAAATACTTTGAAATAAACAATTGGAACCATTCCCAGCCATGGCCTTAACAGTGCTACAAGCTAAATTATCATGATCATCATAATTCCTTAAACACAGTGATTTGTAAAGGTCTCAAGGCCTGAAGAACTAACTGAAGGTTTCAGGGGCAAAAACTGAATTCTGAGTTCATCAATTAATATCCACCTCTGTTTGCTCTTAGATTAGTACAATGTGCTTAACCTTTCTAAGTCTTTCATTTCACACACATCATGCCAGTGCAATAGCACTGATATTCTTGGACTGATAGAATACATAGAAAACAACCAGCTAACATTTATGCAGAGATTTAAAATTGGCAATGTGCTTCCCAAGTATAGTCTCATTTGAACTTCACAACAATTCTGAGAGATGGGTGCTTTTATTCTCATTTTATACATGAGGAAAGAGACATGGTCAGAGGTTAAATAATTTTCCCAGAGGCCAGATAGCTAGAAAGTGTCTGATTTGAACTAAGGTCTCCCTAATCCCAGATCCAACCAACACTATGATTGTACCATCTAGCTACTTCTCACTAGATTACTTTAGATTATTCTTCTTGTGGTGAGAAGAGGCAATAATCTTTGTATATAAAACTGTTTACTTCTCTATCTCTTCAGACTCTCTTGCTCTAGGTTGTCTTCTTTTTTATTTTTATTTTTTGACAATTCCTACATAATTCACTGAAATGGGAAAGTTTATAGGGTAATTACCTCCACCAATACGAATCAGTATTTTACAGTCTTAATAATTGATCTAGGAAACTAAAATGTTGTGTCTTATCTATGGCCACAGAGTTAATATGTGTTGGAGACGAGACTTGGATCCATATCTTCATGAATATTATTTTCATTTTGATCCATTACTTTGCTATATTTTCTTTCCAATCACTCAGTCACCAAGGTGACTTTTCTGAAACCTAGATTTAACCATGAAATCTTTTTATTCAATAAACTCTACTGATTTTCTATCCCCTCAAGAAAAAAATGTAAAGTCCTTTAGCATTCAAACTTAGCTCTTTTCTAACATACCCCTTCCTCTCCCACCTTTCCAGTCTTCATACACTTTACACTCCACTGACTTCCTTGATCTTCTTTGATCAACATTTCTTGATCCCTGGTCATTTTCACTGGGCATTCCCCATGCCTAGAATGTTCTATCTCCTCATTCCACAGCCTGGTTTGCTAGTTTCCTTCAAGAAAGACTTCTATAGGAAGCCTGATCTCTCTTTTTTCCAGTGCTTTCTCTTTATTTACTATCTCCAATTTATCCCACATGTAGCTTACTTGCATAGCTATTTACATAAAGGCTTCTTAAACTTTTCTATTCATGACCACTTCTCATCAGAGAAATTTTTTATGCAATCCTATCCAGAGTCCGAGTGTTTCTGGAAGTATTTGTGCATGCACACTATAAAGTGTGCATTTTGTATGTTTAGAAACATGGCTGAAATGAAGTTGCATTATGCGACATGGGCAAGTGCTGCCAAAAACACCTCAGATTCATTACATATTTGATTTTCAATTAATTTTTGGTTGTTGTGTTCAGAAACCTTTCACTGTTGCCAATTTTTTGTAATCCCCACTTTCATTATGCAACCCCCACATGGAGTCACAATCCACAGTTTAATTTACATGTCTATCCCCATTACATCGTGAGCTTTTTAAGGTCATTGACTGGCTTTTTGCTTTTCTTTGTGTCCCCGGGACTTAGTACATTGCCTGGCATATAGTAGGTACTTAATAAATGTTTATTAACTATTAGCCCAGTAAAAAATGCCGTTGTATTAAAAAATATGAAATTTATTTTTATGACCTCAGGTTCATCTTTGTGAGCATAAGATGAATAACTTCAGTTCAAGCTATTCTGAAAGTCAATTATCTTGGAAAAATAACTGCATGGATCAACCACTTAAAAAGGGAGTCAGGAAACTTGGGCTTCATCTATTGATCATTGTTTGCTTTCTTGAGTACATACACACACACACACACACACACACACACACACACAAACATGCTGAAAAACCATTTAAATAGGGATTCCAATCTGTCATTAAAATGAATGGGATTTCAGAATGATCATTTCTCAACTGAGCCACTCACCCTTTGGGGAGGTCCCACTGATGGTTGGTACATGCCAGATAGAGTGGAAATGGCTAATGAATGCTAATCTTTAGGGTTATCCAAGAATCCAAGATCCTCAGCTCTGTCACTCTGGATGATAATTTACAAGGATATGTAAACATTTGTGGATTTACCTAGGTCAAAATTAAAAAACAAAACAAAACAAAACAAAAACAAAACAAAACAAAACAAAACAAAACAAAACAAAAAAAAAAACACTGAGCCCTATGCTTTCTTTTGATCATGCTGTATTTCAATGAGAACTAGGTTAAGTAACCCTGACCTAATGAAACTAGTTTCCCTCAGGAAACAAACATGATAGAATGATACATATAATATTTTTACTTCTAGCAAAGAATCAATAAGTAAATGAGCAACACTAAATAATAAGGTCATACTGCACAAAAAGAAGCAATAAACCTTTCCAAACTACAAATTGTACTATTCTTCTTTATCCTGGAAGTCACCCCAAACATAAGATCTAATTGAATTGAGGAATTCTAAAAAGTATACTGTCTTAACCTTTCCTTGAATGGGCAAAGAAATATAACAACAGTCTTCAGAGAATATTTGGTTTATTCTTCTCTTGGAACTATGCATCAGTCATAGATAAGGAATATCTAATGTCAAGTCCTTCACTCACAGCATGGGGAGTGTAGAATGTGGTTTCCAGGGTAAATTGGATTCAAAATGTTTGGATGTTGCTTTTCAGTTATTGATGAAGGCCTTTAGCCTCATCTGGCTGGATCTAACTCATCACAATACAGAGTGAATAGCATTAGCATCCATCCCCAAGAAAAAGCTATTGTGTGCTGTTATTTCCCTTTTACTGTCTTGTACTTTATATATCATGTCACTTCTCTCCCTCTTTTCTTATTCAAAGTCCTCATTAGATCCCATCAGCAGAGAAACCTTATCATTTCTCCTGAAACTATATCCCAAAACCTATCTGGAAAAGTCCATAATCTATTTGGATTGTTTGTTCATACAGCTGACATGAAATGGGATTTATTACCTCTATACCTTCCAATCAGATGGAGGATCATCAAATCTTGCTAATTACCATAACACCAGAGTCTAAGATCCTCCAGGTCTTGCCATCTGGCCAGCTTGTATACCTTATGGTTTTCCAGCACTGTCATTTGACATCCTGAATAAACTAAGCAACCCTGAGCCTTTGCATCCTAGAACTTCTGGATTTTTCGCCTACCTTGAGACTGAAACTTTTTTATGGATTATCTCTCTCAATTTTAATGTGAGTTTTTTAAAAGCAGAGATTATCTCACTATTTCTATTTATATCACCAGAACTTTATTTTTCATTCATTAACCAATATTATTGTTTTTTTTTTCATTGTGTTCATTGTTCTACCCATTTAGTGACTTCAGTCTTGGGGCAAAAACCCTGATAAATTTCATGATCAGTGTCCTCAGTTATTAAAATATTGATTACATGTGTGGAGACAGTCTGAGGCTTTGGCTAATATCCTGACAACTGCTGCATGTAAGAGGCAGCAGTTGTCTCTAAAACAAAATTTCTCCATTCTCAAAGAGCTCACATGAATTTAAACTGCATCTGTGTTCTAGTGGAGCTGTCTTCCATATAAACAAGGCACAAGTTTGTATTATTCTGTATGCTGGCTGTTATCCTGCTGTCCTCATACTCGCATGTCTGGCTTTAATGGGGGTCACAGATCCATAAAGACTATAGAATTGGGCCTTCAGGTTCCAAATTACTTTAGAATGAATGCTAGCCATTGCTGAGTACATCATGAAGACATCCAAGAGACACGCGATTTACTGTGCTTGGTCACATGAACGACAGCAATACTCCTCTGAATCCTAAATAACCCCATTCAATTTTCTGTTTTCCATTGCCTTAACCTTACCTGTTTTATGATAGGATGAAATGACATTATACAATTTAAATTCCAAATAATCTCATTATATTTTTCTCCTCTCAGGCATGACATCTTTTATGTAATAAAGGAGAGAAGAAATGTGAGCTTGATCATTCCATAGTTCTTTGTGTAAACTGATGCAAATAAATTATTCTCTCTGTCTTTTCTCTCCTACTTTTAAATATGATGGTGGGGGAGGCTGCAAAACAACAAAAAGGAGAGTGAAATTACCTCCTCAGTTACAATCACCTACTTAAAAAGTAGCTACCTCTCCAGGAATAGTGTGTGAATATAAAAACAACAGTTTAGAAAAAAAAAAAAAAGAATATACATACATGTTTTTAAGGCAAGTTCTCTCTGGAAAATATATATTGGGATAAATGTTTTTAATTGTTAAGTCTTTTGCCAGAGTTTTGTTTTTGGCAAAAAATAAATTTTTATTTTCATTGTAGGATAAAAAAGGGCATGTTGTCCAAACATTGGTGGGGGGGGGATGGGGGAGAGGAGGGGAGGGAGAAGACAAAGGGAAAGATATTTATTGTTTAAACTTTAATGTCTCTAATACTCAGTGCTGTATTCATTTTATAGATATTGCTGCCAAACAATCTCTGATGCCAATAGGAGCTACTAATTGTTGCCAAGGAATATTTGTCAGGTTGACTTAATCATTGGCTCCCTTACTTCCCCCTTCCTAGAAATCAACTTGTGAACATCAGTGTACTGATAAAAATGATTAAATCACAGACAAGAATATGGGAAGTAACTTTTATTTTAAAAATTAAGCTATTATCAAAGGGAAACTAGGTTATAATACCAATCCTGGAGTCAAGAGGACCTGAGCTCAAATCTGACATGTACCCTGTGTGACCCTGGGCAAGTCATTTTACTCCAATTGCCTTCAAAAGAAAAGGGAAAAAAATTAATCCTGTATCAGAGGTTTGGAATCATGCCAGGTTCAATCAATGGGTAAAAGAAGTCCTCCCTCATCTTCTCCTTTTTGTAGGGATAGAATAAATGACAATTCCCCATAATAGAAGATATTAGAAAATAATTTTATAATGACTATATTCACTAAGGTCAGTTTTGATTCATATGATGTCATGATGAAACATTCCTAACAATATACTTTTTACTTATTTTAGCTTACAAGATTTAACAGACCATCTTTCTGACCTTTCACTTGGTTTTTATATCCCTCATTTCTACTGCTTTGGTCAACTTTCATTCATATTGCAAACTAATGTGCTCCCTGACTTTTGTTCAGTACTTCCCCCCGCCAAAGCTATTTCTAGACATCTGTATAGAATTAGACATGGCCAAGAGATTTGCTTTCCTTGTCGTTTAGAGAGGCAACAGGCTAAAGCTGCAGTGAATAGCAATAGCAGATCTTTTTGTTACAACTAATCTGGTAGGGCAACTCTAGACATTGAATATACTTTAAAATTTGAATCAAACAGTCTCAAAATAAAGTTTAATGGTTCATTTGGAAAATTATACATGTAGCATATTTTATGAAAGTAAAGACAAGCTGAGATAAAATATACCAAGTATCATGGCCAGCATCCATAGATGTTAATTAATGATAATGAGTAGGTTACAAGATGGAATTAGATTTTTAAGTTCAAGTACTATGTTGCCCCCTGGTGTTTGTAATACAGAAATAATGCAAGTTCTCCAAAAAACGAGGAACTACTAGGAGTTGTCATTCCTCAAATGATAAAAACCAGTTGTTGAGAATTGTATGCTTGATCTTCACTAGTGTGTCTAAGTTCACTAATTATTATAGATGTTACTGTTTGTTTGTGTTTGGATACATCTTACAATTACTTTAAAAATTTTTTCAACTAATAATATATTTATTCCTTCACATGTAAGAATATTCAGAGCCTATAATGTTTCTATCAGATCCTGGAAATGATAAAATATTTTTCCTGAGGCAATTGGGGTTGTGATTTATTTTATATGTTTATATATTTATATGTATTTTATAATTATACATATAATATTTTAACTTGACCCTTTAAATATCTTACAGTAGAGACTTGCACGCGCACACACACACAAGTATGTATGCATGTTATGTGTTTGTAATTTCAACTTATTTCAAAGATTTGAAACATATCAGTCAGCAACAAGCATTCCTCATGTAAAGAATACTCTGGGGAGTCAAATTCTGATTCAGGGAACATGATGGTTATATTCATAGAGCTTACAATGAGACCTTGATTGTAAGCCTACAATAACATTCATTACTCTAATCCAGAATGAGGAAATACTGACACCAAACTATTTCATTAAGAAGAAAGAAAAACAATGTTAATAAATGAATGTTAGGGAAAATTTTAAATTATTTTTGCTCTTCCCAATAACCTTATCCTTACCCACTGCTTTTGACTCTTGTCTTTGGCAAGTGTTTGAAGTGATGCTTCAAGAAGATCATAAGTTTGATTCACTGTTGGAAGGATAACCTCTGGTGAGCAACAAAAGTGTCTCCAGTTTTTCTTTTCTCCCTCAAGTTTATTTCTTATAGAAGAACCAGACTCCCTCTGAGCTTTCTTCTCCTTTTTAAAACTTGGTAATAAGATCATCTCAGTGAATTGGGCTTAGCTGGCTTCTCAAGTTTTATGTTCTATTCAGGGGTCCCTCTTCCTAGATATTGTCAAAAATAATCAACTTTGGAATAGGCAGCTTTTAAGTACATAAGAAGATCAAGCCTTTAGCTCAAATTGAAAGTCAATTTCCCAAAATGGATTTGGACCAGCATTTCTCTTTCATATTTCTTTACTTTGGTTTTGAAATCAGTGATATCAAAAATATCACTGTGGACCCTGATGTCAAAGGGGCAAACAATGCTTCAAATAAGTGAGGAACAATTCTGTGGAAGAACGATCCCAGTGACACTGCAGAATCCTGAGGTATATGAGCAGAAATGCTGGATAGATATTTAAAGGAGGTATATTTCATTTGCATATATTGAAATTTGTAACAGAATTGTTCAAAAATGGAATGTGCATTAGAATATGAACTCCTTAAGGTCAGAGACCATGATTTTGCTTTTACTTGTATCCCCAGCTCTTAGCACAGTCCCTGGCACATAGTAAGACAGTAATGCATGGTTGTTGATTCATAGTCAAATATTGACTTAAAACAATTCACTGAATGGCAGTGAAGAAATACCTACCTGCTATTAGTATCATAGACATGACAACTGCATTGGGAAATTGAACTACATAACTTTCAAGGTTACTTATGATTATGAGAGTCTTTAATTATAAGAGCTACCAATCATCTGTACTTTTTTCCCCCAAATCCTGCTTCCTATGTATAAATCATTCAAAGAAAACAACAATTCCTTTGTGAACAAGCATTATTTTCCAAGTTAAGTTAATTGTACCCCTAATAATTCTGGGAAAATATTTTAAAAGAAACTTTTTTTCTTCTCTAGTTAATTATTTTTGAAAAATAAAATATCATTAAATCAGATCTTATCATTTTCTTTGTTTCAGTTTCAGTTTTTCATTTGTGTGGATAGACAGATGAGAGATAGATGACAGATACAAAGATAGATGATATAGATAAATGGATAGATATATGGGTGGATGGATAGATAGATGAATAAAAGGATTTAAGCACTGATTTGAACTAAGTGTTTAAAATATGCCTTTTTGAGGGGAGACCAGCATTCTGGGAAATCCAGTTTGCAAACTTCAAACATATAAATAGCAATTGTGTACTTTACAATATTGTTATATATTCCTTTTCATCTATAGTTTAAAAGTACTGGAGTAGGTAGGAGTGAAATATGATAACTCTAAAGAGATAACGCAGTTTTGCCTTCTGATACTCTGTGATACTTTGATAAATATACTATTACACTGTTGTTGGCATTCCCTCCATTGGTACATATAGCAACTCCAAAACAACTTAATCTTTCTGTATCCTTGTTTCCTAGGGAGTCCTCCATAGATAAACTATTCATTGTGCTAGAGACCTTCTATTTTTAGAAGTTTTACTGCATGCATCTTTCTTTTCTCTCAACAGATTCATTCAAATATTTAGCCTACAGATTTCTAACACAATTTTCTCTATGGATTTGTTTATGTTATAAAACAATTCTTAGTAAGGAAAATTACCTCTTTTACTCAGTGAATATTAATTGATTACCTATTATATGCCCTACAACTGGTTATTACTGTTCCCTACCACAGATTTCATGTAACAATGTGTCTCTTTATCCTTTGTTCACTGACTATACAGTATTTTGTAATAATTATTTGTTTATATGATAGACCATAGACTCCATGAGAGCAGGAGCAATATCTTCTTTTTTTATTATATATTTTTTATAATATTATCCCTTGTATTCATTTTTCCAAATTATCCCCCCTCTACTCCCTCCCCCCCCATGACAGGCAATCCCATACATTTTACATGTGTTACAATATAACCTAGATACAATACATGTGTGTAAATACCATTCTCTTGTTGCACAATAAGCATTAGATTCCAAAGGTACATGTAACCTGGGCAGACAGATATTAGTGCTAACAATTTACATTCACTTCCCAGTGTTTCTTCTCTGGGTGTAGCTACCTCTGTCCATCATTGATCAACTGGAAGTGAGTTGGCTCTTCTTTATGTTGAAGATTTCCACTTCCATCAGACTATATCCTCATACAGTATTGTTGTTGAAGTGTACAGTGATCTTCTGGTTCTGCTCATTTCACTCAGCATCAGTTGACCTAAGTCTCTCCAGGCCTCTCTGTATTCCTCCTGCTGGTCATTTCTTACAGAGCAATAATATTCCATAACCTTCATATACCATAATTTACCCAACCATTCTCCAACTGATGGACATCCATTCATCTTCCAGTTTCTAGCTACAACAAAAAGAGCTGCCACAAACATTTTGGCACATACAGGTTTCTTTCCGCTCTTTAGTATTTCTTTGGGATATAAGCCCAGTAGTAGCGCTGCTGGGTCAAAGGGTATGCACAGTTTGATAACTTTTTGGGCATAATTCCAGATTGCTCTCCAGAATGGCTGGATTCTTTCACAGCTCCACCAGCAATGTATCAGTGTCCCAGTTTTCCCACATCCCCCCCAACATTCATCGTTATTTGTTCCTGTCATCTTAGCCAATCTGACAGGTGTGTAGTGGTATCTCAGAGTTGTCTTAATTTGCATTTCCCTGATCAGTAGTGATTTGGAACACTCTTTCATATGAGTGGAAATAGTTTCAATTTCATCATCTGAGAATTGTCTGTTCATATCCTTTGACCATTTATCAATTGGAGAATGGTTCGGTTTCTTATAAATTAGGGTCAGTTCTCTATATATTTTGGAAATGAGACCTTTGTCAGAACCTTTGCTTTTAAAAATATTTTCCCAATTTGTTACTTCCCTTCTAATCTTGTTTGCATTAGTATTGTTTGTACAGAAACTTTTTAGTTTGATGTAATCAAAATCTTCTATTTTGTGATCAATAATGATCTCTAGTTCTCCTCTGGTCATAAATTCCTTCCTCCTCCTACCTCTGAGAGGTAGACTATCCTCTGTTCCTCTAATCTATTTATGATCTCCCTCTTTATGCCTAAATCATGGACCCATTTTGATCTTATCTTGGTATATGGTGTTAAGTGTGGATCCATATCTAATTTCTGCCATATTAATTTCCAGTTTTCCCAACAGTTTTTTCCAAATAATGAATTTTTATCCCTAATGTTGGTATATTTGGGTTTGTCAAAGATTAGATTGCTATAGATGTACCCTTTTTTGTCCTTTGTATCTAATCTGTTCCACTGATCTACCCGTCTATTTCTTAGCCAATATCAAATGGTTTTGGTGACTGCTGCTATATAATATAGCTTTAGATCAGGTACACTTAGACCACCTTCCTCTGACTTTTTTTTTCATTAGTTCCCTTGCAATTCTCGACCTTTTATTCTTCCATATGAATTTTGTTGTTATTTTTTCTAGGTCATTGAAATAGTTTCTTGGGAGTCTGATTGGTATAGCACTAAATAAATAGATTAGTGTGGGGAGTATTGTCATCTTTATTATATTCGCTCGGCCTATCCAAGAGCACTGAATGTCTTTCCAATTATTTAAATCTGACTTTATTTTGTGGCAAGTGTTTTGTAATTTTTCTCATATGATTCCTGACTTTTTTTTGGTAGATGGATTCCCAAATACTTTATACTCTCAACATTTGTTTGGAATGGAATTTCTCTTTGTATCTCTTGCTGTTGCATTTTGTTAGTGATGTATAAAAATGCTGAGGATTTATGTGGATTTATTTTGTATCCTGCCACTTTGCTGAAATTTTGAATTATTTCTAATAGCTTTTTAGCAGAGTCTTTGGGGTTCTCTAAGTATACCATCATGTCATCTGCAAAAAGTGATAGTTTGATTTCCTCATTTCCTACTCTAATTCCTTGAATCTCTTTTTCGGCTCTTATTGCCGAGGCTAGCATTTCTAGTACTATATTGAATAGTAATGGTGATAGTGGGCAACCTTGTTTCACTCCTGATCTTACTGGGCAAGGTTGCAGTTTATTTTTATTGCATATTATGCTTACTGACGGTCTTAAATATATGCTCCTGATTATTCTAAGGAATAGTCCATTTATTCCTATACTCTCAAGAGTTTTTAGTAGGAATGGATGTTGGATTTTGTCAAATGCTTTTTCTGCATCTATTGAGATGATCATATGGTTCTTATTAATTTGATTATTAATATGGTCAATTATATTAATAGTTTTCCTAATATTAAACCAGCCCTGCATTCCTGGAATAAATCCTACTTGATCATAGTGTATTATCCTGGAGATGATTTTCTGAAGTCTTTTTGCTAATGTCTTATTTAAGATTTTAGCATCAATATTCATTAAGGAAATTGGTCTATAATTTTCTTTCTCAGTTTTCGATCAACCTGGTTTAGGTGTCAGTACCATGTCTGTGTCATAAAAGGAGTTTGGTAGGACTCCTTCATCCCCTATTTTTTCAAATAATTTATATAACATTGGGGCTAATTGTTCTTTAAATGTTTGGTAGAATTCACATGTGAATCCATCTGGTCCTGGGGATTTTTTCCTGGGGGGTTGATTAATAGCTTGTTCTATTTCTTTTTCTGAAATGGGACTATTTAAGCAATTTATCTCCTCCTCTGTTAAACTAAGAAGCCTATATTTTTGGAGGAAGTCATCCATTTCACTTAAGTTATCAAATTTATTGGCATAAAGTTGGGCAAAGTAACTCCTTATTATTTCTCTAATTTCCTCTTCATTGGTGGAAAGATCCCCCCTTTTCATTTGTAAGACTGACAATTTGATTTTCCTCTTTCTTTTTTCTGATCAAATTTACCAAAGGTTTATCTATTTTATTGGCTTTTTCATAAAACCAACTCTTGGTTTTATTTATTAATTCAATAGTTTTTTTACTTTCAATATTATTGATTTCTCCTTTTAATTTTTGTATTTCAAGTTTAGTTTTTGGTTGGGGGGTTTTAATTTGGTCTTTTTCTAGCTTTTTAAGTTGCAGGCCCAATTCGTTAATTTTCTCTTTCTCTATTTTCTTCAAATAAGCCTCTAAAGATATAAAATTTCCCCTTATTACTGCTTTAGCTGCATCCCACAGATTTTGGTATGATGTCTCATCATTGTCATTATCTTGATTGAAATTATTAATTGTTTCTATAATTTGCTGTTTCACCCAGTCATTCTTTAAGATGAGATTGTTCATTTTCCAATTACTTTTTGGTCTATTTACCCCTAACTTTTTACTGAATGTAGCTTTTATTGCATTGTGATCTGAAAAGAAGGCATTTATTATTTCTGCCTTCCTACATTTAATTTTGAGATCTTTATGTCCTAATATATGGTCTATTTTTGTATAGGATCCATGAACTGCTGAGAAGAAAGTATATTCCTTTCTGTTGCCATTCAGTTTTCTCCAAAGGTCTATCATACCTAGTTTTTCTAATGTTCTATTTACTTTTTAAATTTCTTTCTTATTTGTTTTGTGGTTTGATTTGTCTAAATCTGAGAGTGCAAGGTTGAGATCTCCCACTATTATAGTTTTACTGTCTATTTCTTCTTGCAATTCTCTTAACTTTTCCTTTAGAAAGTTAGATGCTATACCACTTGGTGCATATATGTTTAGTATTGATATGGCTTCATTATTTATGCTACCTTTCAGCAGGATATAGTTTCCTTCCTTATCTTTTTTAACTAGATCAACTTCTGCTTTTGCTTGACCTGAGATAAGGATAGCTACCCCTGCTTTTTTGGCTTTACCTGAAGCATAATAGGCTCTGTTCCAACCTTTTACCTTTACTCTGTATGTATCTCCCTGCTTTAAGTGTGTTTCCTGCAGACAACATATTGTAGGGTTCTGATTTTTGATCCAATCTGCTATCCGTCTCCGTTTGATGGGAGCGTTCATCCCATTCACATTTACAGTTAAAATTACTAATTCTGTATTTCCTGCCATCATATTATCCCCAGATTATGCTTTTTCCCTTGACCCCCCTGATCCCCCTCCCCGATATTTAATTTACAGACCCCCCTTGTGACGCGCAGCCCTCCCTTTTTTTAGTATCCCTCCCCCCTCCCTCCAAGTCCCTTCACTTATTCTCCTTTTCCTTTTCCCTTTTCCTCTCCCCCCTTTTGATGAGGTGAGAGAAAATTCTCTGAAAAACAAATATGTCAATTATTTACTCTTTGAGCCTCTTCTGATGAGAGTAAGATTCACACAATGATTCTCCCCCTCACTAAATTCCCTCAGATATGGTGTATTTTCTATGCAGGAGCAATATCTTCTAAAAGCCTTGTATAGCACTCCTTCTAAAGTTATTTTCCATCTCTCTTCATTCAGTAGACCTAATCTCCCAAAAGGCAATTAACTACATTTGTTAGCAGGATTCTAAGATAATCCTGATGAGTTGGGATTGTCTAGTATTTTTTCTTATGAGTCCTCATCTGGTCTGCTTCAAATTATTCACTAACCATTCCACCTTAAAGTAGCTCTTTGAAAGGTACAATGTTTACTAAGAAGAAGTTGCAGAAAAAACATCCTCTCTCTTCCAAAGTCTGGGATATATTCTCTGATGTGCACACACAGAAACCAAGGGAAAATGTACCTCAATTTAGAAAATTCATGAGGCAAGGATCCTGTTTGGGTGGAAGTCCCTTCATGAAGTTTTCCTTCATGGAATCATCATAAAATTCAGTATTGGCTCTTTGGGGCTCTAATAGTCAGTGCTTTTTGTAGAATTCATATCTGCATCTCTCTTTGCCTTAACAAAGATCTGATTCCAAATTGAAACCTGCCTTCCCTTGGTATGTTTACTTTACCCTTAGGCCACTGCTGCTCCTGAGATACTGCTACAAAGCCTATTGGGAAGTACAAATTTTCCAATTTTTCAAAGTTTACAAGTTCACTATCCATTAAAAGATTGAAGTGGAATAAAGATAGCTGGTGAAAAGACAGACTCAATCTTCTCCCTTCTACCACCACTCACTGGGTACAGGATTTAGGATCTGACTCTTATAAAGTGTTCTTTTATGATTTATGACTAGAATTTCTTCACTTTCTCTCTGTCTCTGTGTGTCTCTCTCTGTCTCTGTGTCTCTGTGTCTCTCTGTCTCTCTCTCTCTCTGTCTCTCTCTCTCTCTGTCTCTCTCTCTCTCTCTCTTTCACACACACACACACACACACACACACACACACACACACACACAATGGCATGTCCAATTCTTTTAGCCTATAATATTATATTTCTTATATAGCAACATAAGATTTCATGCCAAGGTTAAAAGTTTTTTACTCCTCCCAAAATGATTAAGCTTTTGTTCAGATCTAGTTTATGGTTTTTTGATTGATTGATCATTCAAAAGGGGTATTCAGGCCTTGTTCACACATGATTGCACCTTTGAATAATTTATTTTGTCAACAAAGAGACTTTCTTATCTAATAAAGATATTTGGTTATCTATAAAACACCTTGTATGCTACATTTGGGATTGTGGACCTTTTTTTCTCCTCAAATCTAGTGTAGTGCTTTTAATCCAATAGGTGTTTAATAAAGGTTGAATTAAGCTGAATGTGTTCAGCATCAAATTAAATGTTATGCAGATACAAAGAAGTCCCTAATCTCAAGAACTTCATAATCTAGCTGAGCAAATAGGACTGATGAAATAATTAGAGATATATTCATGCTAAAATGTTTAGCATGAATCCCAGTGTCATAGGAAGGGGAAAGTCAGGAAATATTTCAAGGACTTGAACCTTGAAGAGTATTAGGATTAAAATGGGGATGAGAGGGGAAACTCACAGTTCCTTACTCAGAATATCTTTGTTGGTAATGGAAGGGAAGTGCTGTTTCACAATAAAAAACAAGAGTCTTCATAATTTCAAAAGGACATCCTGTCTTAATGTATGCAAGATTTCTTTCTCAGAACAGAATACAACTGGAAATCAAATGGCTCTCTTGATGCTAGGGGGAGGAGAGTGCCTGTATTCTCAAGTTACCTCTGGCCTTTATCATTTCTCACTTATATCTTCCAAGGAACCTGACAAGCTAGATAGTCTGTGAGACTATTTTCAATATCTCTTGACAGCAAAAAACCTTAATGCCACAATGATTCACCTTTATGGTGAAGAGGAATAAGGGTTTGTGTTACACACAGTGTCTCATCATAGGAGCAAAAGAGATAGAGGAGGAACTTCCTCCTGGCTAAAGTGTGACTACAATATTTATTGAGGTTGTTGCATGCTATAGACAAGGCTGAGAACTCTGAAGCCCCAATTTCTTTTCCTGCCTGTTACCTTCCATTATTAGAATTGTTTATATTTTTTTTATTTTTCCTTTTTCATCTGAAAGATGTACCGTAGAATCTCTTGTCGTGGGTATTTTGAAGACTCATTAGTTATATTTTATAAAGTGTTAAGTATGATATGAATAAGTAAAATTCTAAGTACAATTATATTGCAGCTGTAGTTTTGCACCATATTGTTCTTGCCAACTGTATCTGTCCCTAAGCACCTTGTACAATTGAATCATAATAGTTACAAAAAGTGGAAATAACAGTTGGGGAAGAAAAAATTATGAGGCAAAGGGCACAAAGAGGAATGTTTTCAGGTGGGATTTGAAGGGAGAATGAGAGGCAATGAGGCAGAGAAATAGGGGCAGGCTTTTCCAGATGGCAAAAACTACAGAGATAGGGATTACACAGACTTGCAAAGAGAGAAGTATAGAAATAGATATGTCCCAGAAACACAGGGGAGAGAAGGAAGACAAAACTATGTCCATGAAATTGGATAGATCCAAATATGAGAAGCTATGGCCCAGAACCCAAGCTTCAAGTTTCTGTGGACTGGATTAAAATGATTTTGTGGGGATTTTTCCCCCTATTGTATTCCTCAGCTCATATACTCATCTAGATTTCCTCTTGGAATATATAACTTTAACTTATTGGTACTTTTCTGGTAACCATAATTTCCTGAAGATGTATACAATCCTGTAGCCTTAAAATATTACTTTAAAGTTGAGATCCCCTTCACTTGGAGTTATTAGGACAATAATAAAACACTATGTGTCAGGCTTTGTGCTGGATGCTTTACAGTTCTCTCTTGATCCTCAAAACGACCTTGGGAGATGAATACTAACAAAGCACCAGAAAAAAAAATTTAATCAGATTTATTGTTCCATACTATAGTCTTGTCCCTTGCTGTCCTTGGCTTTAGCATTCTTCCTCTGGGTCTAGGTTCAAGAATGTCATTATTTTACCAGTTCCTGCCATTGTCATTACATTGATGCTGGTTGCTGTTACTGCAGTTGCCAGATATAGTTATGAGCTTGGTCCAGTAGTTATTCATTGGTCCAATAATGATTTCACTAACTGCCTCCATCATCTACCATCTTTTTTCCTTTCCTGAGGAGCACATAGTTATCTACACACATGATTCCTTAGAGAAGCTATGTAGTCTTCTTTTCTAAGGAAACAAGTACATATACATCTTAATGGCTTCCAGCATCTTAGCTTTTGTTCTTTTTTTCCTCTCTTTCAAATATTAAGATCAAATATAATTACTGTTTACGAATCAAAGCATGATCTATCTCTTTCTCTCATCTTCACTTCCTTATTCACTTCTCACCAAAAAAGGCTCAAGTTTGTCCAATCTTTTTTCAAACAAACAAACCAAATCAGCAACTCTCATTTGGCTCTTCAACTTTCTCAAGTTATTACCCTCTACAAGTATACTAAAGAAATATTGCAGGTTTGGGTCCAGATGACTACAACTAAAGCAAATATCACAATAAAGTGAGTAACAAATTTTTGGTTTTCCTGTGAATGTAAAATTTATATTTATATAAAAATTAAATACAATTGTCTATTAAGTATCCAATAATATTATGTCTAAAACAATATATATTCCTTAAGTTTAAAATGCTTTATTGTTTTTTAAAAAAAAGTGCTATCACATAAGTCTTCAGAAAGTCATACTTTTTGCTGATGGAAAGTCTTGCCTTAAGAAACTGGAAACTGATGGATGGAGAGTGTTGTCATCAGTTGGAGAATGGCTGAATAAGTTATGGTATATGAATGTTATGGAATATTATTGTTTTATCAGAAATGATCAGGAGGATTATTTTAGAAAAGCCTGGAGAGACTCACATGAATTGATGCTGAGTGAAATAAGCAGAACTAAGAGATCACTGTACGTGACAACATCAATATTATATGACAATCAATTCTGATGAATGTGACTTTCCAAAAATGAGATGATCGATGCCAGTTCCAATGATCTTGTGTTGAAAAGAGCCATCTACACCTAGAGAGAGGACCATGGGAACTGAGGGTGGATCACAACCTAACATTCTTACTCTTTTTGTTGTTGTTTCCTTGCATTTTTTCTTATTCATTTACTTTCTTCTTTTGATCTGATTTCTCCTGTGCAGCAAGAGAATTGTATAAATGTTTATATATATTGGATTTAACATATATTTTAACACGTTTAGCATATATTGGATTGCTTGCCATCTAGGGAAAGGGGAAAATCTGAAACACAAAGTTATGCAAGGGTCAATATTGTCAAATTATCCATGCATATATTTTGAAAATAAAAAACCGTTATTAAAAAAAAGAATGAAAGAAAGTCTTATCTCAATGTTGATGGCTTCTGACTGATTAGGTTGATGGTTGCTGAAGGTTGGGGTACTGTGGCAATTTATTAAAATGAAACAACGATGGAATATGCTGCGTGGATTAATTCTTCCTTTCATGTGAACACTACAGGCCTGATTTCAATAGCATTATGTCTTAGGAAATAGGGATGTATAACAGGAAGAGAAAACAGATAATTAGAGGAGCAGTCAGAACACACAAAACATTTATTAAACTAGTTTCCTTATATGGGCATGGTTTGTGGTGCTCCAAAACAATTATAATAGTGATGCCAAAATCACTGATAACAGATCATCCTAATAGATATAATAATCATGAAAAAAGTTTGAAAAATTGCAAGAATTGCCAAAATGTGACAGAGATACATGATATGAGCACATGCTATTGGAAAATGGTGCCAATAGACTTAATGAAGGCAGAATTGCCACAAAAATTTAATTTGTAAAAAAAAAAAAAAAAAAATCTACAAAATGCAATCAAGCAAAGCACAATAAAATGAGATACTCCTGTATTTCCCTTCTCTTATAGCCATTTCTCTCCATTTCCTCATCTTCAACTTCCTTCTTAATGCCTTACAATTAGACTTCCAGTACTACTACTCAACTGGGACTACTCTATGCATCAGTAACATCTGCCTTCTTAAAAGCTAAATCCAGTGACCTTTTGTCAGTCTTTATGCATCTTGGATTCTTTACAACTTCTGATACTATTGAGCATTTTTCCTTCTGGATATTCTCTTTTTCCCTAGGTCATTTTTTATTCTAGATTCTTTTCCTACTTCTCACACTAATCCTTCTCAGCCCACTTTATTGGACCATCATTGTCCTCTGAATCATTAAATGTGATCATCTTCAAGAACTGTACTCTCTCTCTCTCTTTCTCTACTTTTCTCTCTCTCCTCCCCTTCTTTCTTCCCTCCCCCCCATTCTGTCTCTATCTTTATTCTCTCTTTTACAGATCTTATCAGTTTCCAGAAGTTCAATTAATATCTCTATGCAGATGACTCTGAAGAGTTGGATGGAATTAAAAAATAACTAAACAAAAATTAGGGGAATATGCAGCCATTTTCAATTTGAAAATTGAATTCTAAAATCAGTTCTAAAATTGGCCACCTGGAAATGAGAATGAATGAATTGAAAATCAATTAATGAAAAAACATTTCTTAACTATTTGTCAATGATTATGCTAAGAACTAAGGATATAATTACTACAAAAGGCAATCCCTGCCCATAAGGAACATTCTAATGGGGAAATGTGTGGCTAGAGAGGAGTACTTTGAGCCATAATTGGCTGGTTAGTGGAGGCAGGGTAGGGATGGGAAGTAGACTGGTGCCCCTCATCTAGGAACAATGTCAGAGTTGATTTAAAATCGGTTCACTGTCTTGATACTGGAGAGAAAGTTGATTAGAATTCTATCAAGGAGATCGACAGTGATTAATAAGGTATGACTAGGTTTTCTTAAAATAGTGGTTTAGGAAAAATATTCTCTAATCAAAAGATCAGGGCCTCAGGATAAAAACTCATCCATGATATGATCTCTGCTGTGTACTTGCAGGCAGTTGGTGAAGATATTCTGGAGAAGGTAGTAGGACAGAGAGAACACAATATTATAAATGCTAAGCCATTCCAGGAAATTATTTTTAAATAACATTACGCCTGGAATCTAATACTTTTTATCTTTTCTCCTATTCAGGAAACAAAGATGTATCTGAGACTCATTGACTCACTGGTCCTATGATTTATCTCATTAAATTTGGCTTAGCACCAAAAAAACTAAAGTGGTTGCACTCAATTGTGGCTTAAAATCAGGAGAGTTCTTTTCAGGAGAGACTGGGCTTTAGCCAGCAAAGAGTAATGACCTTTGATCTTTGCCAGACTTCCAAAATTTGCTCCATAAATATTAATTGCCCAGAGGTTTGGAAAGCATTGATAAGGGGACATTTCCCTGAAGGGCAGGTTTGTTGAATTATTCTGGTTGCTAAAGAGTCATCACTCTGAATTTTTAAGTGGCTAAGGAAATTTTAAAATACAGTTTCACCAGGTCAAATACTTGTCAAGCTGAATTGGACCACAGAGATCATTCAGCCCAACTCTCATTTCAGTTAGATTAATTGTAGATCAGGATCAGCTTTTAAATATTTTAATAAATCATTTTATTGAGTTACCTCAGAATCCTTTAATATGAATTCCAAAAATGTAGTCCTATATTTAAGTGCATTTGCCCACTGAAAATATAACTTGGATGTCTCCCCTATGACCCCTACTGGCTATGTGACCCAGGATAAGCCACAAGCTCTCACTATTCCCCAGGAAACTGTAAGACTATGAGTTGCAAAATGGCTGTTGATATGCAATGCAAAAGAAAAAATCCATATAAAAAGTTCCTCAATACACTGCAATCATAATTCTGGTCCAAAATAAATGAAATATGTTCAAACAGGGTAATATGGCCTCATGACTACCAGACTAGGAATGAAAATATCTTACTTATCCTACTATATTAAAGCTTTCTAGCCTGTGGCCATTGGCCAATCCCTTCAGATTTGGAGGCCTCAGTTTTCTTAAATATAAAATGTGGGAGTTGGGCTGGATGATTTTCAAATTCCCTCACAAATATAGAATAATTCTATTTTAGTCTCTGATAAATATAATGCTAAATACCTTTTGATCTACCAATGCCACCACTGGGTCTGTATCCCAAAGGGATCAAAAAAGGAAAAAGGATCCACATGTACAAAAATGTTTGTAACAGCTTTTTTGTGGCATCAAGGAACTGGAAATTGAGGAGATGAACATCAATTAGGGAATGGCTGAATAAATTGTGCTGTATGAATGGAATGGAATGTTATTGTTTTATAAGAAATGATGAGCAGGAGGACTTCAGAAAAGACATGAACTAATAATAATAAGTGAAGTGAACAGAACCAGGAAACCATTGTACCCAGAAACAGCAAGATTGTGTGATAATCAAATATAATAGACAGTGCTTCTCAGAAATATATTGATCCAAGATAATTCTAATACAGTTGGGATGGAAAATGCCATCCAATCCAGAGAAAGAATTATGAAATCTGATTGTAGATCAAAGAAAACTTTTTTTTTAACTTTTTGGCTTTATAATAAATTTGACTTTATAATAAATATTTTGGTTGTAATAATAATAGATGGGATTAATATGAGTGTTTGCTATGTGTCAGGTGCTATATTAAAATTTACAATTATTAGCTCAGCTGATCTTTACAATAATCTTGGGAGATAGGAGCTATTAATATCATTCCCATTCTAATATAAGGAAATTGAGGTAAACAAGTTTTTTGTGCAGGGTCACACAGATATTAAATATCTGATGTTTGATTTTAACTCATCTTCCTAACTCCAGGACCAGCTTATGCCATCTAGGTGCCTAGCTGACTACATTGTAAAATTTAGGCATTCTCTTTTTATATAATAGTTTGTCCACAAAATCAGTAAAAGTAGAATGGTATCTGTCCATGGAAAATACCAAATGCTGAGAAAGATACATAAGAGTGGAGTAATTTCCCTTTTGTTCTGATTTTTCTTTCACAACAAGACTAATATAGAAATATGTTTTAAATAATTGTACACGTATAACCTATATCAGATTATTTGCTGTCTTGGGGAGGGGAAAGGAAGGGATAAAAACATTGGAACTCAAAATATTATAAAAATGAATGTTGCAAACTATCTTTATATGTTATTAGAAAAAGATAAAATAATAAGTGGATCATATAAAAATATATGTATATAGTCATTTCTTGGGTGAAGTTATTGATTATGTCTATGATTTGCTGTTTTACCCAATCATTCTTTAGTATAAGACTATTTAGTTTCCAATTATTTTTTGGTCTGTTTTCCCCTGGCTTTTTATTAAATGTAATTTTGATTGCATTGTGGTCTGAAAAGGATGCATTTACTATTTCTGCCTTACTGCATTTGATTTTGAGGGTTTTATGTCCTAGTATATGGTCAATTTTTGTATAGGTTCCATGAACTGCTGAGAAGAAAGTATACTCCTTTCTGTCTCCATTTAGCTTTCACCAAAGATCTATCATATCAAACTTTTCTAATATTGTATTTACCTCTTTTACTTCTTTCTTATTTATTTTGTGGTTTGATTTATATAATTCTGAGAGTGCAAGGTTGAGATCTCCCACTATTATAGTTTTGCTGTCTATTTCTTCTTGCAGCTCTCTTAGTTTCTCTTTTAAGAATTTAGATGCTGCACCACTTGGTGCATATATGTTTAATATTGATACTGCTTCATTATTGATGCTACCCTTTAGCAGGATATAATGCCCTTCCTTATCTCTTTTAATTAGATTAATTTTTGTTTTTGCTTGATCTGAGATAAGGATGGCTACCCCTGCTTTTCTGGCTTTGCTTGAAGCATAATAGATTCTGCTCCACCCTTTTACTTTTAGTTTGAATGTATCACCCTGTTTCAGGTGTGTTTCCTGTAAACAACATATAGTAGGATTCTGACTTTTGATCCAATCTGCTAACTGCTTCCTCTTTATGAGGCAGTTTGCCCCATTCACATTTATGGTTAGAAGGACTAATTCTATATTGCTTGCCATCATACTAACCCCTGCTTATGCTTTTCCCCTTTCCTTCCCTCTTACCCCCCTACCCAGTATTAAACTTGTGAACACCACTTGCTTTTCACAGCCCTCCCTTTTTAGGATCCCTCCCCCACCTTAAAGTTCCTCCCCTTATTTTACCCCTTTTCCTCACAATTTCTGTATACCCTTCCCCTTAGCTTACTCCTTCCCTTTCACTTTTCAATGAAGTGGAAGAAGTTTCACCATAAATCGAATATGTCTATTGATACACACTATGTTCATCTCCCTCCTTCTTTCTCTCAGATATAATAGGTTACCTTTGTCTATTCATGAGATGCAGTACCATCACTTAACACTTTTTTATGATATAATTTCCTTTACACCTCTAGTTTCCAGGACAAATTATACATATGTTCTTTACATATTTTTATGGCAGAATTATAGTTCTCAAGATTTATTTTTACCTTTTTAGAAATCTCTTGAGTTCTGTATTTGAAGATCAAACATTTTATGTAGGTCTGGTTTTTTCATCAAGAATAGATGGAATTCATTTATTTCATTAAATGTCCATCTTCTTCCCTGGAAAATGATGCTCATTTTTGCTGGGTAAGTTATTCTTGGCTGCATACCAAGTTCCTTAGCCTTTCGGAATATCATGTTCCAGGCCCTTCGTTCTTTTAATGTGAACACTACTAGATCCTGGGTTATCCTTATTGTGGCTCCTCCATATCTGAATTGCTTTTTTCTAGCACTTTCCAGTATCTTTTCCTTTGTCTGATGGTTCTTGAACTTGGCCACTATATTTCTTGGTGTTTTGATTTTAGGGTCCTTTTCAGTAGATGATTGATGAATTTTTTCAATGTCTATTTTACCCTCTGTTTCCAAAACGTCTGGGCAGTTCTCTTTGCTAATTTCCTCAAAAATGGTGTCCAAGCTCTTTTTTTCCTCACATTTTTCAGGGAGTCCGATTATTCTCAAATTGTCTCTCCTGGATCTGTTTTCCAGGTCTGTTGTCTTTCTGGTAAGGTACTTGACAGTCTTTTCAATTGTTTCTATTTCTCTGGTTTTGCTTAACTACCTCTTGGTTTTTCCTTGAGTCATTCATTTCTACTTGTTCCAGTCTAATTTTCAATGATGTATTTTTTCCCTCACTTTTTTTTATATCTCTTTGTAATTGTCCAATTAAGTTTTTATCTTCTATGGATTTTTTTTCCATTTTATCCATTTTATTTTTTAGAGAGCTGTTTTCTTTTTCCAGCCCACTAATCCTGTTTTCCTTGGAGTTGTTTACCTTTTCCAGCTCACTAATCCTGTTTCTCAATGATTTGATTTCTTTATCCACTCTGTCTTTAAATGCATGGGATGACTTCTGCAGGCTCTCTTGCCAAGCTTCCCATTTCTCTTCTAGCTCTCTTGTGAGAGCCTTTTTGATTTCCTCTAGGAGATTCTTTTGTATTGAGGAGCAGCTCATATCCTCCTTAGGGGATTCCTCTGGGGAACAGTCTGCTTTTAGTCTCCTCAGTGTTTGAAGTCTGCTCTCTCTCCATACAGAAGCTGTCAATGGTTAGAGCCCTTTTGAAATTTTTGTTCATTTTGTCAGAGCAGGAATCGAAGAAAACAAATTGACAAGAGAAACAACTGGTCTGTTTCTGGGGGGGATGGGGCTTGATGGTATTAATGGGCTTCCTCTATAGACTGGGGGGGGGAGGGCAGCAGTGAGGCACTAACAGGACAGTGATGGCTGTGCTGAGTCTGCACTCTGAGGCTCTGAGAATGCACTGAGTCAGTCCAGGTGGGGGTTGGGGGTGGCCGGTTCTGAGAGATGCTAGCTTTCCAGGGTTTTAATCTTCACCTCCGGTGTTTACACCCTCTCTGCTGCTCCTGGCTTGCTGCCAAGATGGAACATCTACACTGGGGCAAAAGCCCTTTCACAGAAACGGCAGAGATCACACCCCTCCCCCTCCGGTCTGAGCTGTGTGAGCTGCCTGTCTTGCTCTGGCTGCCTGCCCTCAGTCTGTGCCCAGTCTGATTGACCCTCCCCCGAACAAACACAGACCTTTTCTGGTGACTTTCAAGGACGTCTTCTCTTGGTGATTATTTGTGGATTTCTTTCTGGGTCAAGCATTAAGTCAGAGGCTTGTCATGAAGTAAGTTCTGAGAGAAAACACGAGCTCAAGCAGCTGTCTGCCTCCATGCTGCCATCTTGGCCGGAAGTCCCATCATTGGTCCTTTTTGAGAACCAAGGACAAACAACAGCAACCCAATCCTTTCCCAGTCTGTGGTCCTGTGTCTATGTCTTTCCTAAAAAAATACTACTCAGAAAATAAAGTACTCAAGATGTGCCTTGAACAGGTCAGATTATTGTGGAAATATTAGTTCCCTTTTATGAACACTAAATCTCTCTAAATATAATTTAGAGCAGGGCTTCTTAAACTTTTTCTATTTGTGACTCCTTTTCCTCTGAGAAATTTTTAGATGACCCTGAATATACAGATATATAAAATACATATATACAAATCAAACATTTGCTGACAATAATTTCATGACCCCCGCATTCAGTTATGTGATCCAATATGGAATTGCAACTCACATTTTAAGAAACTTTGAATTCTAGAATAGCATTCAGATTTTTTAAACTATCATTCTGTATTGTTGATGCATGCTGAGTATATATAATACCAAAACCCCTGTATCTTTTTCACAGTAAGCATTATACAACTATAATTCTCCCAATCTTATAATTTTGAAATTTATTTTGTGGACCAAAATGCAGAAATTTATATTTTTCCCGATAAATTTCATCTTATCTCATTCAGTTCACCATTGTAGATCTGGTTTTCATCATCTGTTTTATCAGCTTTCTCGCCAAAGTTTGATGTCATCTACAAATTTAGCAAACATATCATCTCTTTTTCATCCAGATCTTTGGTAAAAAAAAAAAAATATATATATATATATACATAATGCACACATAGAGTCAAGAACAGATTTTTGAGGCATTGCATTAAAGGTCTCTGTCCAAGTTGATATTAACTTATTAATGATAATTCATTGAGTACAGTCATCTGCCTAGTTCTAAATCTATCAAACTGTAACATTGCTAACTGTACATACACATATGTGTTTATGTACATGAGTATATATGTGTGTGTATATATATATATATATATATATATATATATATATATATATATATATGTATGTATGTATGTATAGTCGAACCAAAGGGCATCTAGGTGATTCAGTAGATAGAGTGCAAGCCTGAAATGAGAAAGACTTATCTGAGTTCAAATCTCACTTCAGATTAGCTTTGTGACTCTGGGTAGATCATTTAATCATGTTTGTTCTCAGTTCCTATAAAATGAGCTAGAGCAAGACTTGTGAAACCACTCCAAATAAACCACACTGATATCTTTGCCAAGAAAACCCCAATTGGGGTCACAAAGAAGATATAAAACATGACAGAACAACAAAAACAATAGTCAAAGCTCTGATTTTTCCAGGAGTACTGTATAGCTATGAGAATTGGACTATAAGGAAACCTGAGTACCTCAGAATCAATGATTTGAATTGCGGTGCTGGAAGAGACTCTTGAGAATTCTTTGGACAGCAAAGAGATCAAATCAATACTTAAAGAAATTAACTCTGACTATTTATTGAAAGAACAAATACTGAAACTGAAGCTTAAATACTTTGGCCACATAATGAAAAGACAGGACTCATGGGGAAAGACTGATGCTGGCAAGTATTAAAGACAAAAGGAGGGGATGGCAGAGGATGAGATGGATAGAAAATGTATTGAATCAACAAATTGGACAAACTTCAGGAAATGATGAAGGACAAAAGAGTCTAGCATGCTATGGTTCAAAGAGTCAGATACAATGGTCATGTACAATTGACAACATGACATTAACTCAATAATATTTGTGGGTATGTATCAATATGAATATGTATCACCTATATATAATTTGGGTATTATTATATCTATGTAATACATATGTAGTGTATTTATTGTGTGTGTATTTATTCACATAGAAACACATGTACACACATATATGTGGTGAGATAGATGTGATTTATATTTCCATATATAGATACATGTATACCACAAGCATAGAATGAGAGATATTCTCTCTATATATTTCTTCACTATTAATCTCTATGATAACTGGGTCAGAACTTAAGACTCTGATGCTTAAGAGTACAATTTTCAGTGTATTCTGAGTATTCAAGGCCCACAAATTCTTTCAGTCATAGCCAATTCTGTGAACTTGTATAGGCCCAAGTTCTGGATCTTCAAATGTCACTGAAATTCTTAAAATATTTCTTTTGATTATTTGCAACAAGTCATAGTATCAAGTCTTTGTTCAGATTAGGATTAAATGAAGTAATAAATAAATCTTTTTTTCTAAATTGTTAAGGTTTATTTAAATGTAAAATATAATAATTATTTTGTCATTACTGATAATTATTCTTGACTAGAAATGGGAAAAAACAAACAGTGATTCTATAAGTTGAGCAATATAATAAAGAAAGCAATTTTCAGTGAGGAAATAAACCAGGGTTACAAAGATACATTATTTCCTTTCCTTTTTCTTTGTTTCTTCTTCCTTCCTTTTTATTCCTTCTTTTTTTCTTTCCTTTCTCCTTATTTCTCCTACCATTTTCTTAGAGGATAAATATATCTTGTAGGTACATCACCCACCACTCCTACCAGAATTTGAGCTTCTCAAGGACAGGGATTACTTGTACCTTTCTTTGTATCCCCACTGCCTAACATATATTAAGTGCTTAATATACATGCATGGAGGGAAGGGAGACAGACGGGCACACACACACACACACACACACACACACAGAAACAGAGAGAGATACAACAGAGACAGAGACAGAGAAAGATAAACATTGACAAGGAGGCAAGAAACAGAGAGACAGAGAGAGAGACAGAGAGAGAGAGAGAGAGAGAGAGAGAGAGAGAGAGAGAGAGAGAGAGAGAGAGAGAGAGAGAGAGACAGAGACAGAGACAGACAGAGACAGAGAGACAGAGATAGACAGAGAGACAGAGAGAGACAGAGAGAGACAGAGACAGAGAGACAGAGAGACAGAGAGACAGAGAGACAAAGAGAGCAAGGGAGAAAGTAAGGGAGAGAAGGGAGAAGTGAGGGAAGGAGGGAGAGAGAAAGAGAAGATACAGAGTCAAAGACAGAGACACACAGAGAGACAGAGAAACAGATTTTGTTCCTAGAAATTGAGCTTGCTGTTCTTGAAGGAAAGGAGACTAAAAGGTTTTTTAGGAAAAACAACAATACAAAGACTAAACTAAATCAAAACCTTATTCTATATACAGGTAAGGAAACTTATCAACATAAAGAAAAATAAGAAAGGAAAGAAACATAAAGTAAATGACCCAGAGGAAGGCATGTAGTAAGTGTAAGAGACAGGATTTCAGTCTGGCTCTGGGCTCTTCCTGCTGTACCAAGCTGCTGCTGCTGCTATTCATTCTGTATTATGGTTTGAGGTTTACAAAGAAAATGTCACTGGTCAGTGGTCCCTATTTATATAATGCAAATAGCTAACTGTCAATGAAGCACAATCTGATGAGGAAAGGACACTTCATTTATATCCAGAACCATAACTAGGGGTAAGAAACTTCCAGACTGCTTTGCTGCTTAATTTCATACATGTCCTGTCAGGTACCATATGATATGACTTTCAAGTACAGCTTCAGGCATTCTGGAATGAGGCAGCCCTAATCTCTCAAAGCACACAGATAACATAATTGAGGCAGCTTCTAAAAGTCAAAAAGGACTTTCTGGTCAAAGTACTAAATAGAGGCTATTTCTAAAATTCCAAAGCAAAATTATAAAACCTAAATAATTTCCTGATACGCATGCACACCATTAGGAAAATAAACATATATAATATTCATATGTATATGAAAAGATACAAATATCAATAAGTTTGAAAAATAGATAACTGAATTCCATGCAGAAAAAATCATATTACAAAAGTCATTTACTTATGACTAACAAACTCACTTTAGAACCTAATTAATAATGTTTTTCTCTTTTCTCTTTGTCCTCCTTTTTATCTCTCTTTGTGTGTCTCTGTCTCTATTTCTTCTCTCGCTTATTCTCTCCCTCCCTTCTTCCTTTTCTCTGTCTTTGTTTTTGTGTTGTGTATGTCTCTCTGTGTCTATCTCCGGCTCTAGCTCTGGCTCCCTCTCTTTCCCCTTTCCTCCCTCCTTCCCTCCTTTCCTTTCTCTCTCTCTCTCTCTCTCTCTCTCTCTCTCTCTCTCTCTCTCTCTCTCTCTCTCTCTCTCTCTCTCTCTCTCTCTCTCTCCCTCCTCTCCTCTCCTCTCCTCTCCTCTCCTCTCCTCTCCTCTCTCTCTCCTCTCTCTCTCTCTCTCTCTCTCTCTCTCTCTCTCTCTCTCTCTCTCTCTCTCTCTCTCTCTCTCTCTCTCTCTCTCTCCTCTCTGCCCTTCCCATTTCTTTCTCCCTTGCTCTGCTTACTTCTCCCTCACATATTTCTATCTGTCTCACTCTAGCTTTCTATATTTCTCCTTCTCTTTGTATTTCTTCTTCTCTTGTCCCTTCTCCTATGTCTCTATATTTCGTAGGGGAAAAACCTCTGATTAAAAGTCAAGGAAAATAGCTTCCAATTCTAGTTCTACAACTAACTAGTTATATGACCTTGGTCAAGTCCTCTTAATTCTCAAGCTAAACTTCACTTTCCTTACCTGTAAAATGAAGTGTTAGTATCAGATGGGTTTTGAAGTTCTGTCCTGCTATATAGTTCTGTGATTTTATGGCTAAATCTGTCATTCTAGGAATTGATGACTCCTCTCTAGTTTTCTTTTCCCTTTCACTTTTAAAACTAGCAAAAAGGTGGAATGAAGTATATTTTCATCATTTCTTGTGTATTGAACAGAGAGTATGGTCTCTTATCTTAAATTTAAAAATAAAAACTAAAGTATATTGCCTATTTCTGGCATATGACTTGTTCTTCCAGTAAGTGAGTGGCCCTCTACAGGGGGAAAAATGTTTCCTCCATCCTATTCTTAAGTTTCCAAAGTTATCACTTGGTAAAACATTGTCTACAATAAAATGCTTGGTACATTATTAAATTCTAAGATCTCCTTGATCTACCAAACTTTATGCTTCCCCAGAGAAAGCAAAGATGAAAGTCTGGACCACTGTTATAAATGCTAACAATTATATTCATCTCAGATAGATTTCTCCAAACTCCAGAGTCAAAGATGCGTATCTGGTCCATAAGAATGATAGTAGCAATAGAATTAAAAAATAAAAAGAATAATGAGTGAGCTATATCATTGTTCTCAGGGGATGACCTAAAGTTTGCTTCTGTAGAATGAGTTCTTTCTCAAAGTACAAAGGATAGGTAGAGGATAAGTATTACTACATATTTATTTCTTTAGCAACATTCTTTAGCTTATTTACTGACCTCTGACACTGATGTCATTATTAAAGTTTGAATTCACCCTCAACAGCCTTGACATTTATGAAATGGAAAGAGTCAGAGACAGAGAAAGAGAAACAGAAAAAAACAGAGACAGAGAGATAGAGACAGAGACAGAGACCACACTACAAGTTTGAAAATACTTCAAGTATTGGTCACTGTAGGAGTTTACATCTATAAAGATGGACAGTAAAATTCATCTAATGATGCATGCCACTTAAGGAAGGAAAAAGACTGATGTTCATTAAAAAAAAAAAAAAGTAAATGCAGCACAAAAAGCACAATTGTGTTGATTTGCTATTCAAGAGATTATTAGTATTAATATCATTTGTGTCACTATCATTATTATTATTATTTCCATATGTCAGCAAATGGTACTGCTCAAATTTGCCTTAAGAGTATCATACAACAGATCACATTCCCATAGCTTGAGATATTTGGCAATATTTTTTTTTGCAGACAAAATTTATTTTAAGGAAATAGGATTCACCAGTAGATCATATTGGTTTAGACATGGTAGAGTGGATTCCATTATCTAGAAAAGCAGCAAGATATAATAAAGAGAATATGGTGTCAGTACTATAAAAGCAGTGGGAATAATAAGAGACTAAGAGATAGAAGCAAATATAGGTACTACCACGTCTTATTAGGAAGTATAGTCTTCATACTCTCCCTTCTGTAGGGCACAAAAGACATGATAAGTGACTCATTGTACAGGCCTTTTCCTCAAATCTAACGTAGCATGACAAAAATACTCAAATGGATATGATTTCATTATTTACCCCAAAGATATAGATGCATCCTGTTCATATCTCTTCATCCTATGAAACTTTTTGCCTCTGTTCTATAAATTCAGCACACAGATTCAAGTTGTCATACTGGTGGTCCTTCTTGAGTTTTCTTCATATCACACAGATACTAATAAATTACATAAGTTTTATATGAATTATCACTCTAACCATATATCTGGATTATTTTTCCTAACTTTATATTCATTTGATGAAATCTTTAATACCACTTCTTTGTAATGCCTTGTAATTTTCAATTTATTTATACTTTATCAGTTTTTTTCATTGATGGGTGGTTCAAGAACTACCATTTACAATTGGTTAATGAATTTTCATGTATTCCAAATGAGAATATAAATGGACTGAATAAATGACTACTTAGAAAAAAATAATTGTTTAAAATATTTTTCATATATGAATTAATTTATAATTTAAAGATGGCTTACAAAATATCAATTGTTCATGGCTAGGCCAAGCTAATATAATAAAAATGACAATTCTACCTAAATTGGTCTGCTTTTTCAGTGCCAGGCCAATCAAATTGCCAAAAAAAAAAAAGTTTTATGGAGCCAGTAAAAAAAATAATAATAATATTCATCTGGAAGAACAAAAGGTTAAAAATATCAAAGGGATTAATGAAAAAATAATACAAAAGACAGTAGTCTAGCAGTACCAGGCTTAAAATTCTATTATACAGCAATAGTCTTCAAAGACATATGATATTGGATAAGAAATAGAGTGGTAGATCAATGGAATAGCTTAGATATATATGACAAAATAATCAATGACTATAGTAATCTAGTATTTGATAAAACCCCAAAGTCCAGCTTCTGGGATAAGAACTCTCTATTTGACAAAAATTGCTAGGAAAATTGTAAAATAATATGTCAGAAACTTGGCATGAATCTACATCTCACATTCCTACTAAAATAAGTTCAAAATAGATAATAATTTAAGTATAAAGAGTGATATTATAAACAAATTAGGAGAATGAGAGATTGTTTACCTATGGAGAAGGGAGGAACTTATGACCAAATAAGGAATGGAGAAAATTATAAATTGCAAAAAAGGATAATTTTATTACATTAAATTAAAAAGGGGTTTGCACAAACAAAACTAGTACAGCCAAGTTTAGAAGAGAAATAGAAAACTGGGGAACAATTTTTATCACCAGTGTTTCTGATAAAGGCCTCATTTCTAAAATAAATAGAGATGAATCAAATTTATAAGAGTACAAGTCATTCCCCAATTGATAAATGGTCAAAGCATATGAATAGACTGTTTTCAAATGATGAAATTAAAGCAATATGAAAAAATGCTCTGAATCACTACTGATTAGAGAAATGCAAATTAAAACTACTCTGAGGTATCACCTCACACTTCTCAGATTGGCTATGATGACAGGAAAAGATAATGATAAATGTTGGAAGGGATGGGGGAAAACTGAGACATTAATGCATTATTGATGGAGTTGTACTATAAATGTTGGCTTTAGCAACAAAAAAAGAAAAAGAAAAAGAAATTAAAGGAATTAGAATAGGCAATGAGGAAATAAAACATTACTCTTTGCAGATGATATGATAGTATACTTAAAGAAATCTAGAGAATCATCCAAAAATCTATTTGAAATAGTTAACAGCTTTAGCAAAGTTACAAGTTATAAAATAAAACCATACAAATCATCTATTCTGGAGAGCAATGTAGAACTATGCCCAATTGACTATAAAATTGCATTTCCTTTGATCCACCAGTTCAATTACTATCCCAAAGAAATCATATAAGAAGAAGGAGGACCCATACATGCAAAAATGTTTGTAGCACCACTTTTTGTGGGAGCAAAGAATTGGAAAATGGGTAGATGCCCAGCAATTGGGAAATAGCTGAATAAATTATGGTTTTTGAAAGTACTGGAATATTATAGTTCTATAAAAATGATAAACAGGTTGTAAAGATTTATGTGAACTGATATTGAATGAAACAAGCAGAACCAGAAAAACATTTACACAGCCACAAGAAGATTGTGAGATCAAAGATGACAGGTTTTGCTCTTCTCATAAATTCAGTGATCCAAGGCAATCCCAGTAAACTTTGGGTGGAAAACACCATCTCTATTCAAAGAAAGAACTAAGGAGACCAAATGTAAATTAAAACATGCTATGTAGACTTTTTTTCTTTTTCTTCTGTTTTCTTTCTCTACTAATTCTACTAATTCTGAACTGTTATTTGCATTTTTGAAGAGTTAGTTAAAAAAAAAAAAAGGTATAATTGACTTACCATTAGTTAGGTGCTTGATTTAGTGGAAATCACTTCTCTGTGTCTCAGTTTCCTACTTATTTAATGAGGGTATTGTATGAAATAACTACCAAGTTCTCTTTTGAGACCTACAGTACTCTTATTCTTTTATTATTGATTGTCACATTCTTTGGAAAAAGTAAGATAAATGTGCTCTAGAAATCTCATCTAAACTCTTACTGTCAGGAACCAACTATTTTTGAGATGGCAAATAGGAATGGATGAAGACCATTGTCTCAAGATGACCAAAAGGCAAAAGATATTCATCTAAAATGCTTTAATTTCTAATAAGGCAGATTGTTCCAAATTATTAAGATTAATTAAAGGCCAGACATTCAGATCTGTTAGAGATATACACATGGGGACATGGACTCCTGGAAAGAGTACTGGATTCAGAAGGAATGAATCATGTCCAGGTACTGCTCACTAATTTAAAGCTGTGTCTAGTCTCTTTACTCATTTTAGTTTAATTTCCTTTACCTGTGAAATGGGGACAATAATGCTTATACTAGCTGACTTACAGAATGAAAAGTTTATAAATTCTAAAAGCCAATGAAAAATGAGCTTTCCCTGACATAAAAGCTTTCTAGCCCTCTCTCCTCTTGACTTTGCTTTTTTAGAATGTGGAAATGGCAAATACCTTCCCATTAATTATCAAACATAAAAACTTGACTGTGATGACTGTTTTCCTTTGACTGAGTCAGCAGGTAGTTATGACTAGGAGGTAATGAAAAGTGACAGATCATTTTTGATTTAGCTCTCTACATTGCCAGTAAATTTGTTACATTGGTCTTCTCTATTTCTTTGGTCCTTGTCTTTGAGATTTATAGGGATGCTACAATTCACTTTCACCCAAATAATACTGTAGAAGAAACAAAAAAAAAAAGAAAAATCTAAAGATTCTAAAAATACAAAAAGGACTGTGTGCATGTGCATGTGTGTGTGTGTGTGTGTGTGTGTGTGTGTATGGATGTATAAATTTTATAATTTTATCTCTTCTTTCTATTTCTACCTGTTTCTACCTCTACTATCATCTCTCTGACCTTGGGCAATATATGCCACCTTTTGAGGACTGTTTCCTCTATTGTAAAATAAGGAGATCAGAGTAGGTAATTTCTGAAGTCACTTTAGAACTCTAGAGTTTATGATCCTTGACAATGAGTTAAACATATGCAAATCTGCCCTTGATTTTGCAAAAAATTATTCTTTACAAAAATGTGATACATTGAGTTTCTACATAATCTCTACTTTAAGTCCCGCAGCAACCCAAATTGTAGAGACTTTGTCTCTGGTGACCAGAGTCTATTAATTCTATTGTTCTGAGATCTTGAAAGCATGTTTAAGGGCATTCTTTAGCTTTTAAATGAGAAAAATAAGCCTATTATGCCTGATAGCAGGAAAAACTTCCAATCCCAAGGGGTCTGTGATTTTCTAATAAGGAAGTTTGAGAAGTATGAAAAGGTCATCTTGTATGAAACTAAATGGTTTGAGAATGAAATTCAATAAGGAAGGAAGAAAAGAACTTTGAACTTTTGTGTAGCTGACCTCATAATAGTGCCAGTTCTAATGACATATGCAATCCCAAATCCAGATGCTTCTTGTGGTAACATCAAGAAAATTATGACTATTTAGTCAAAACCAAGAAGATACCATGGGGAAATAAATTATCATGTGCTTGTCAAAGACCTGTCAACTCTCAGCTGGGAGTTTTTTTTCCTCTTTTAGGCAAAATGCAATTTCTTGTGATATAGTCTTCTTTGAGGCTTCTATTTGCCTGCAATATATATATATATATATATGTGTGTGTGTGTGTGTGTGTGTGTGTGTGCATGTGTGTGTGTCTATATATATATATATATATATATATATGTGTGTGTGTGTGTGTGTGTGTGTGTGTGTGTGCATGTGTGTGTGTCTATATATATATATATATAAAGAATGCTGTGTGAAGGCTAAGGACTTCTACCTTCATTCAGCTCTAAGAAGAATTTCAAAAGATGTCATCTAAATTAATAATCTTAAATTTAACAGTCTGGAAGCCCCAAATTCAACATAGAGCTGGTCTTTTTAAAGGACACACTAAAAATATTTTGGAAGGCCCAGATTTAACAAACTTTTAACAACATTTGTTAAGCCCTTACTATATGTAAAGCACCATGCTACGATATATGACGGGGATATAAAGGTCCAGTAAGACCTCATCTCTCACTCATGGGGTTTACAATTTGATGGCAAGATAAGTACTTAAATAGCTGCAATTTTTAAAAGTACAAGTTAACATTCTGTAAGGTATGAGAGATGGCTCAACCTGGCTTTGTCACCCAATCTGTAAAGTCTTAAACAATTCATTACTTGGTATTGTCCTCAGCTCCCATATCTGTGAAATAAAAGAGCTGGACTATATAATTGCTAAAGTTCCTCCCAAATCTCAGTTTATGAATCTAGGATTACGATTTGGGAGAGGGACAACAGGAAAGGTTCCACAGCAGATATAGCATTTGAACTATATCTCATAGCAGGGCTTCTTAAACTTTTCCCACTTGCTACCACTTTTCAGCAGAGAAATTTTTACATGACCACATAGATATATAAAATAAAGACACAAATAAAACACTTATTGATAATAGATCATAATTTTGTAACCTCCACATTCAGTTACAAGATATATGGTACTGCTACTCACAGTTTAAGAAGCTGGGCTTAATAGCATGGGTAGATAATATTCAAGGCATATTCCCACTGCCTTGCACAGGTACTGCCAAGTAGAGACTGCTTAATAAAAGAAAGGGATTTATTAAGTGCCCATGCTAAATGTTTAGCAAATATATTCTTATTTTATCCTTACAATAACTCTCAAAGGCAGGTGCTATTAATTTAGTATAATTCAATTTAATAAACATTTATCAAGCATCTACTATGTACCAGCCATTATGCCAAGTTCTAAGGGTACAAAGAGAGGTAAAAAGTTAATTTCCATATTCAAGCAGTTTACATTCTAATGGGGGAGAGAACATGAAAACAAACATATACAAAGAAAGCTACATAACAGATAAATAAGATAAATAAATAATAAATAACAGAGGGAAGACACTGGACTCCTCTTTATGAGCTCAGATCTTTCCCTAGACTCTTACTAACTGTGTGATTTTACCCTGTTTACTTCAGTTAATGAGTTGGAGAAGGAAATGTCAAAGTACCCCAGTATCTCTGTCAAGAAAATCCCAAATGGAGTCATGAAGAGTTGAACATTATTGAAATGACTAAAGAACAACAACAAAGTATAAGATAAAGCTGAAAAAATAAGATGATCACAGACCTTCATGACTTGACTGTAGCAGATGATATGTAATGTCCTTTCCAACTTTACATATATATATATATATATATGAAGCATCCTATTGTTCTTCATTATTAATAGTATATTATGGTTAATATGATAACAATGATTTGTGAAAGTAGAAACCTTGGTCTTTTGCCCACTCAATAATTATTGAAATTAAGGATTCAAGGAGCAAAAAAGGTTAAGTGCTGAAGGTATTAGCATGGAGAAAATAAAACTTTATGACAGTATGTTGTGAGAAGTACAAGAAGTTGAGTTTCTGCAGATATTGTTAAAAGAGGATAAGCAGAGAAGGCAAAATATCTTATTAAGATATCTCTAATTATCTGTGAGTTAAGGAACTGGTTAGACAAAGGCACCTGGGAAGAGTAAGGATTCCCTCCCCAAAATCTCTCAGTATAGTCCACTGGAAAAGATGTTATCTAACAGGAGTGGTGGAGATAACCAAGGAAAGGATAAAAAGACAATGATTAGATATTGTTATTATAAGTAGCCAAAGGAACCTATTTTAAACCATCAGGGTTTTGGCCAAAATTTGGAGCAGATGAAGATTGGATATGCCAACTCCTAAATTTATATGTAAATGATAAGGTTCCAGTAAGTAGGGAAGAAGTAGATTATGCTGCCTGTTGGATGGGAAGTTGGTAGTGACTGCCTCATTAAGTAAAATTTGGGTCCAACTTGAAATGAGCTAATATCCATTAAAGAGGCATCCTCTTCCCCAAGGCATCTTGCCTGCAGAGGTTAAATACCTTAATGTGGATCTTGGATGGGATCAAAACAATGTGGCCTATAGAACTCATATGAATGACCTGAGAGAATTAATTATATTGGGAATTAAGGAAGTAGTACCAAAATTGCAAAATCTGACTAAAGCGTTTGATACTTCTCAAAAGAAGGATGAAATACACTGTGAATTCCTAGAAAGAATGAGGGAAAATGTAAGAAAGTATTTGGGATTAGATCCCCAAGATGCAACAACTGAAGAAATGCTTAAGGCTCAATTTTGTAACTAATTCTTAGACAGACATTAACAGAAACTCCAGAAAATAAATGAATAAATAAATAAATGAAAATAAATAAATAAAAGAAAATAAACAATGGCTTGGCCATTAGAGAAGATATTGAGAGAAGCACAGAACGTGTATGTAAGGAGAAAGAATGAGAAGCAGAAGGAGAAAGCTAGATTTATATTACAAGTAGTAAGGGAAGTTGTGAAGAAGAAATCCCTAGAACAAAGGGGGGGATGAGAAAGTGATAAGGCAGATCTAATTCAAGTATTGGAATCCTGGAAACAGAGGGACAGAGAAAGTTGAAACAAAAAGAAAGTGAAAGGGTAAGAATGAATGTTTTCATTGTGGAAAGCTGGGACATTTTAAGAGAGAATGCCCTGAAGGTAAAAAAAGAAGAGCAGAAAGCACTCTTCATGGGCTTTGATGAGTAAGAAGAATAGGGCATTCAGGATTTTTCCTTCTTAAGCCCAATCAGGAACCCCTGGTAAATTTGAAGGTTGAGGACTCCAAGAAAGAAATTGTTTTTCTTGTTGACACAGAAGTTGTGAGGTCATCCTAAGTTCTATGGACAACAGGAATGAACTTAAGTGAAAACACTGTAAAAGTCTTTGGAGTTAAGGGAGAAAACTTTTGAGTACCACTTTTTGAAGTAGAAATAGAATGGGAAGGTAAAAGAGACAAGGCCAAATTCTTGTATATACCTGAAGCAGGTACCAACTTATTAGGGAAATATTTAATAATAATTGAATAATAATAAGACTTAATTTGAGAATAATAATGTTAAGCAGTTAAGAGTTCAGTGATTACACAACTATTGCAGAATAAAGCTCTGTCCAAATTTTATACTAATATTGCCAATCAGGAAACCCAATGGTAGTTACTGATTCATGCAAGATCTTAGAAAAGTTAATCAGTTGGTATCAGTTAGCCACCCCACAGTCCATAATCCATACACATTACAGAGTCAGATTCCCCCAATACATAAGTGGTTTAGTGTCATAGATCTAAAGGATGCATTCTTGATTTACATAGCAGAGACATTTCTGTATTCACCTGAAAGAATCTTGATATTGGTAGAAAACAACAATACAGATAGACAATGTTATCCCAGGAGTTCACTGGGTCACCCAATCTTTTGGGGCAAATTTAGAAAGAGATATTGGAGTTATTCCCAGTTCCCCCTGAAATCAATATGTGGATGATCTCCTTTTATCTGGAAAGAAAAGGGAAGATGTTACGGAAGTTACTATTGCATTATTGAAATTTTGGAGCATTAAGGATTTGAAAGTTTCACCTAAGAAATTACAATTTATGGAGCAGGAGGTTAGGTGTTTGGGACATTTAATCAGCAAAGGACCAAGAAAAATTACCCTGAGTGAGTTCAAGGAATTATTGACCTTCCCTTACCTCAAACCAAGTGGAAGCTTAGGAAATTCCTGGGATTGATTCCTGGGTATTATAGGTTAAAGATAGACTCTTATGTCCAAATGGCTAAGGGATTATATAAGAAACCATTAGCAGAACTTGAGATCTTAACATGTACAATGCAAGAAAAAGATGAAATGACCAAGTTGAAGCATACCCTGATAAACTTCTCCTGTCCTGGCCCTCCTCACCTTAGACAAACCATTTTGTCAAAATGTTTGTCACTGTGGACAAGGAAACAGCATTAAGAGAGTGAAATCAGTCGTGGGCTAAATTAAGGCAGCCAGTTGCCTTCTTATCAAAATTACTAAATCCAGTGATTCAGGGATGACCTGAATGTGTCCAAACTGTGAGAGCTGCAGTCATATTAATAGAGAAAAGTAGAAAGTTGACATTTGGAGAAGCACAAGTGGTGAACATTCTGTACCAAGTTAGGACATTACTAAACCAAAAGGCAGGAAGGTGGTTGACTGATTTAAGGATCTTAAAATATGAGGCTAAATTAATGGAAAAATTAATCTTGGCTGCTGATAGTAATGTTAATCCTGCAGCTTTTCAGAAAAAAAGGAGAAGGGAGGGATAAGAATGACTTAGAGTATGATTATTTGAATAGGATAAACTTTCAAAGCAAAGTGAAGCAAGATTTAAAGGACAATTCCTTCCAAAGAGGAAGAAGGTTGTTTGTTGGTTTGTTGATATGTCTTCTAGGAGGGTGGGGTGGAAGGAAAGCCAAGAAACTGCTATGCAATAATAGATGGAGAAACTTGGCAAGTGATAGAATTAGGGGTCTTGCCAAAGTAATGGTCTGTCCAAACATGTGAATTGTATGCCCTAAGTCATGCACTTAAGGCTCTGAAAGAGGAGATTGGGACTATTAATACAAGCTCTAAATATGCATATGGTGTGGTGCATACTTTTGGGAAAATATGGGAAGAGAGGAGGTTGATTAAGAAGAAACTAGCAAGGGAAGGGAACTAGCCCATGTAGAGTTGGTTAAGTAGGTGCTAGAAGATCTGTTACTTCCCTCCAAAATTACTTCCCTTCTTATAACAGGACATCAGAAAGTTTCCCTGAAATGATTGAAAATAGATTAGCAAATGAAGAGGCAAAGAGAGCCTCCCAAGAGGAGACTGAAACTAGCACGTTTGACCCTTACCCTCAACATTCCAACCCCAGGGTCAATCCCTAAATTCAATAAGAAAGAAGATGAAGTGACCAGGGTCAAGGCTGTAAAAACTGAGGAAGTATAGTAGGTATTCTCTGTTGGAAAGAGAATGTTCAACAATGAAATAACTAGAGAATATTAGGAATATTACACAGAAGGAATTATTGGGGAATTCAGGCTATGTATTATATTTTTCTAAAGACCTTTGGGTGTATAGGATTAAATACAGTAGCCAAACAAATTACCAAAGCATGTGCAATAAAAAAAGTCATGAGAAAATCTGTATTTGGAGAAAGAGAAATAAGTATGAAGCCTTTCCAGAGTATTCAGGTGGACTATACTGAAATGCTATCTGTGGGAGACTAAAGTACTTATTGGTTATAGTAAATCACTTGACAGGGTGGGTTGAAGCTTACTTCTTCAATTCTGCTGCTGCTTCAGGATTGAGCAAGTTAATTTTAGAACAAATAATTCCTAGATTTGGATTGGCAGAAAGAATTGACTCAATGTGTTTGACTCACTTTTCTTCCCAACTTTTACAAAACATATCCAGCCTGGACATTCATTGAGAATTTCATACTCCATGACACTCCTCAAGAAGGGTGAAGAGAATGAATTAGACCCTTAAAAAGCAATTATCAAAACTAGGATTGTAAATCAGACTGCCCTGGACCAAATTTCTGCCAATATTATGCAAAAAATCTGAAATAAGATATTAGCAAAGAGATTACAGAATAATACACCATGACCAAGTAGGATTTATACCAGAAATGCAGGCTGGTTCAATATTAAGAAAACTATTAGCAGCATAATTGACTATAACCAAACTAACAAAAATCATATGATTATCTCAATAGATGCAGAAACAGCATTTGATAAAATCCAAAACCCATTCCTATTAAAAAAAAAAAAAAAAAAAAAAAAAAAAAAAAAAAACACTAGAGACTATAGGAATAAATGGAGCTTTCCTTACAATGATTAGTATATGTAATGGTGACAACCTAGAACCATTCCCAACAAGATCAGGGGTGAAACAAGGTTGCCCATTATCACCATTACTGTTCAGTATTGTAGTAAAAATGTTAGCTTTGAGAATAAGAGAAGAAAAATAGATTAAAGGAATTAAAGTAGGTCTTTTGCAGATGATATGATGGTATACTTAGAGAACCCTAGAGAATCAACTAAAAAACTACTAAAAATAATTCATAACTTCAGCAAAATTGCAGGATATAAAATAGTCATAAATCATCAGCGTTTTTATATATTACCAACAAAGTCCAGTAGCAAGAGATACAAAAAGAAATTCCATTTAAAATAACTGTTGTAGTCTACCTGGCAAGGCAAAATCAGGAACTATATAAACACAACTACAAAACACTGTCCACACAAATAATGCAGATCTAATAAATTGGGAAAATATCAATTACTCATGGGTAGGCTATGCAAATATAATAAAAATTATAATACTACCTAAATTAATCTATTTAGTGCCATACCAATCAATTCCCAAGAAATTATTTTATAGATCTAGATAAACTAATAAGAAACTTGATCTGAAAAAAACAAAAGGTCGAGAATTTCAAGGGGATTAATGAAAAATGGCCTAGCTATGCCAGCAAAATATATATATATATATTTATTTATTTATTATATATATATTATAAAGAGGTCATCGAAACCATTTGGTACTGGCTAAGAAATAGACTAGTTGGACAGTTGAAATAAGTTAAGTACACAGGACAAAATAGTCACTTAACTATAGCAATCTAGTGTTTGATAAACCCAAAGATCCCAGCTTTGGGGATAAGAACTCACTATTTGACAAAATCTGCTGGGAAAATTGGAAACTAGTATGGCAGAAATCAAGTATGGCAGAAACTAGGCATGAACCCACAGCTAACACTACATACCAAGATAAGGTCAAAATGGATTCATGATTTAGACATAAAGAATGATATTATAAGCAAATTAGAAGAGCATAGGATAATTTACCTCTCAGATCTGTGGAGAAGGAAGGAATCTGTGACCAAAAAAGAACTGGAACTTATACTTGAATAGCAAATAGATAACTTTGATTATATTTAAAAAAATTTTGTATAAACAAAACTAATGCAGACAAGTTTATAAACGAAGCAATAAACTGGAGAATTTTTTTTTTACATTCAAGGGTTCTGATAAAGGACTCATTTCTAAAATATATAAAGAATTGACTCAAATTTATTAAGAATTCAAGCCATTCTCTAATTGATAAATAGTCAAAGGATATGAATAGACAGTTTGCAGATAAAGAAATTGAAACCATTTCTAGTCATTTGAAAGGTGCTCTAAATCACTATTGATGTAGAGAATTGTAAATTAAAACAATTCTGAAGTACCACTACATAACTCTCAGATTGGATAATAGGAAAAGATAATGACAAATGTTTGAGGGATGTGGGAAAACTGGGACACTAATACATTGTTGATGGAATTGTGAACTGATCCAACTATTCTGGAGAGCAATTTGAGATTATGGTCAAATGATTATCAAATTGTGCATTCCCTTTGATCCAGCAATGTTTTTACTGGTCGTATATCCCAAAGAGATATAAAAGAGGGAAAAGGACCCACATGTGCAAAAATGTTTATGGCAGTCCATTTTATAGCAAGAAACTGGAAACTAATAAAAAAAAAACTGCCCATAAGTTGTAGAATGGCTGAATAAGTTATGGTATATGAATGTTATATAATATCATTTTTCTATAAGAAATGATCAGCAGGATGGTGTTAGAGAGGCCTAATGAGATTTACGGGAACTGATGCTAAGTGAAATGAGCAGAACCAGGAGGTCATTATACATAGTAACAGCAAGATTAGATGATGATCAATTCTGATGGAAATGGTTCTTTTCAACAATGAGATGATTCAGGACAGTTGCAATGATCTTGTGATGATGAGAGGCATCTACACCCAGAGAGAGGACTGTGGGAACTGAGTCTGGATCACAACATAGCATTTGCAAGTCTTTTGTTATAATTTGCTTAAATTTCATTTTCTTTCTCATTTATTTTTCCTTCTTGATCTGATTTTTTTCTTGTGCAGCAATATAATTGTAAATAGGTATGCCTATATTTGATTTACATTTATTTTTACCATGTTTAACATATATTGGATTATTTTACATCTAGGGGAGTGGGTGGAGGGAAGGGGGGGAATTGGAACAAAAGATTTTTCAAGGATCAATGTTGAAAAATTATCTTTACATGTGTTTAGAAAAGCTTCAATTTAAAAAAAAAAAAGAAGAAGAAGAAGAAGAACCAGAGGTGCTAGAGAATAGTGAAAAGGAAGAACAGGACTGGGAGGTAATTCCTACCAGAAATCTCCTACAGATAAAATTGAAGAAAAAGACTGAAAGACTGAAACTCTCATAATCCTATATTTTGAACTATGAACTCTCTTAAAACTGTTAAAATATCCCTTTTTTTGTTATATTACCCCCTTGATGATCCTAGCTGGACTTCCAAGCAAGGACACTAGAGACTTTTAGCTTGGTTGTTTGATCTTTAGTGTTTATATGATAACAGGGTGTATCTAAAAAAAATTTTCCAGGACTCAGACTGCTCCCAAGAAAATTAGAGGAGACTGACTTATTATAATAAGTATGTTTGCCCTGAGATAGGACTCCCTGATCATGAATGAAAGGAACCACTGAGGGGCCAACCATGTAATGCTTGAAATGAGGTCTGGATCACTTTCCAATTTAATGGATGGACTTCCCCCACAATTGATAAGGAAATACAGCAGAAAGTCAGTATGATTAGAGGTCCTGCCCCAGGATCACATTGTGAGAAATTGAAATGCAATCCTTTGATATTAATCATTACTAATGCAGAAGCCAAAGTGAGCATCTCCTATGGTTTTGGAGTAGATATAACTGGAGGAGATCCACTGGGGAGATTTAGGATAATAGTTAAGGAGAAAAGGAAAAAAAAAAAAATACCCCTCCTGAATTTACTCCACCTGTATTGAGAATAAGATAGAACCCAGTTTCCTTTTACATAATTCAAAGATAGTGAAGATCATTGAAGTGAAAGATCTGAAGCAGACCATGGAATTGGAGATAAGATATGGAAATATGAATGACTAGATTGAATGGGTAAAATACACAATTCAAAGTCTGAACAAAAGCAATTGCTATGCCTGTGCTTTTGGTAGATCAGTGGCACAAGTTGTTCCCTTCCCCTTGGATATGGACAAAAATGAGGGAGAATTAAGTACATAATCTGACTATTTATGAACAGCACTCCAAGAGAATATTATAGTACTTGGTCCTGCTTATTCCCTGAAGTCAGGACAAACACCAAAGAGATCACTGTAACTTTTCCACTTGGACCTGAAAGCCACTCTGCTTGCCTCTCCTAGAGGAGTGGAGAGATTTGCTATCCATGGCAATGTGACTTGCACCAAGACGTGGAATATAACTCAGGAGAATAGTATTGGCAATTTCTCTCAAATGAATATTCTTCAGACAGACCTTTGATGGTTCTGTGGAGGAAAAACCTCAAACCAGTCTTGCCTAAGGATTGGTAAGGGACTTGTGTTCTGGTACAATTTATTATGTCATTCACATTGGCATTCCTAGATACATGTCCAGGAACTGCGATTCACCTTAGACAGAAGAGAGAACCTAAAGTTTTGCAAGGATCATTTGATAGTAAAATCTACTTAAACAGTATAGGAGTCACACAGCAGGTACCCAATGAGTTTAAAGACAGAAATCGAGTGGCCTCAGGTTTTGAATATTTTTTGTTCTGGTGGGTAACTGTAAAGTATGGGCTAGCTCCCTGGAGCGCCTCAGGATCAGTCAGCATCAGGATAAATCAAAGTTCTTGGTCTTTAGGGGGAGAAGTGAAGGAGGCAGGCAAGCTACTATGCTACTTCCCAAAGATATACCCTGTATTCTGGAGTCTGGAATCTCCAGCATCTCTCCTCCTCGTCCTGCCACCAAGTGGCCCTGACTTCTCTCCCTCCTCCCTCTAATCCTTTCCTACGATTACCTCACTACCAAAAGTTCAGCAAGCCCCAATCACAAGGAGAGCCATCATCTAAACATATGCTTATAGAGCCATTATCTCACATCAAATAGGTAATTAGCCTTAAGTGCTCTACAGTCTCAGATTCAAGTACACCTTTTCAGAGTATTGGCCCTTTACAGGTAACTATAAATAAAAATGTAGATTGGATAAATTACACATATTATAATCAACAAAGATTTATAAATTACACCAGAGATACAGTTACAAGGAATTGCCACCAGGAAGATGCAACCAGTAGAATAGCATGGGAAAGCAGATTACCTTTAGATATGCTACTGGCAGAGAAAGGGGGAGTTTGCAAAATGAGTTATTACACTTTTATACCAAATAATATTGTCCTTTATAGGACCATTACAAAATCTTTGCAGGGGCTTGTCTCCTTCTCTGAGGGACTAGCTCAGAATTCAGGAATAGTCCTATCACTAATTTATTAGAATCCTGGTTTGGTAGATGGAAAATAATAGCAGTATCAAATTTTCACCTCTCTAATAGTAGCTTTAGGAATTCTCATGGTTGTGAAGAGCAACAACTGCCATAATGTAGATAGTCTAAGAATCTGGCAGTCAATAAATAATTAAGTACCCAATATGTACTAAACACTGCACAAGCACTAAGGATAGAAAAAGAAATCCCCCAAAATGGCCCTACCCTCTAGAATCTTATAATCAAATGGGGAGATAATTATCAAAAAACACATGCAAACAAGTGATATGCAAGATAACTGTGGGGTAATCAATAAAGAGGAGTCTTTATTATTAAGAGGGAAAAGCAAAGACTTCTGTAGAGGGAGGTATTTGGGGACTTAAAGTTGAGACAAAAAAAGAAATAAAAAATAAAGTTGGGACTTAAAGGAATCCAAAGGAAGCCAATAAATGGAGATAAGGAGGAAGAGCTTACCCTGCCAGGGGAAACAGATAGGGAAAATGCCCAGAATTAAAAGATGTTGAGTCTAGAATTAGTTCAAGAGTACAAGGTATGGAGTAAGGTCTAAGAAGACTGGAAAGGTAGAGAGGGGCAGATTATGAAGAGAGCTATCTGGGACATGAGAGGTTAAGTTATTTACCTGTAGTTATTTAGCCAGGACTTGCTTTATCCAATAGACAATTCTGCCTTTATGTGTGTGACAATTCTTTAATTAAAAAAAAAAAGTTTTTAATGGATATTTTTTATTGAAATAAATGAATTAAATTGAGAAGGCATATTTTATTATTTCTAATCATGTAAAATGTGGAGTGGGTTTTTTAGAAAGTATAGTTTTAGATGACCTCTGACTTAACAGACCATATAGATTTAACAAGTCAGACAGAGACATAGACAAAGACAGAGACAGGAACAGATAGAGACAAAGACAAAGAGACACAGACACAGAGACAGAAAGACAGAGAGATGGAGGGAGAGAGAGGAGAGGAGTGAAAAGAAGAGAGGGGGGAAAATAGAGGGAAGAGGGAGAGACAAACAGGGAGGAGAGAGAGAGAGAGAGAGAGAGAGAGAGAGAGAGAGAGAGAGAGAGAGAGAGAGAGAGAGAGAGAGAGAGAGAGAGAAGAGAGAGAGTTTTTAAATAAGAAAAATAACAAATGGGTACTCTGACACATACATAAAGCCCCTAGCCTTTTAAAGCTGGAGACAAGGCATTATAATTCCTAAGGCAGTGACTTTGACAACCAAACAAAGGATTAGGGCTATTTGTAGAAAAGGAGCTGGAGCTGAATCCACAAACAAGAGAAATCCAATATACTTGTAAATGCCTTTTATAATAGGGAACCTGGGAAGAGAAAGCAAAACTGCTCCTTCCAGATTCTTTTCATACTGAACCTAGTGGAATCTTTGTGTGTGTGTGTGTGTGATTTGGAAGCTCTAGTAGCCTAGATTTTGATCATGTTTTATATAGAGTTTGTTTTTAGATTTGATTATAATGTGAACAGCATGAGAAATTAATAAATAACAATTTTTGTAAAACACCTGAATCTCCCCTACAAGTTGAGGAGTATGGAAGATTGAGGCAAACTCCTTTGTCTTTTAATGCTTCCCAAAACATGATTCAATAACAAAGCCCTTTATGCTTTTCTCCAGTAGGAGACAGTTATCTTTTCAATGCAATTTTGTTTGTGATAACTGGCCATGGACAGGCTTAATATTACCATCATACAGACAATATACTTAATCATACTTTCAAATCTTTAACTTGATATACCTCTAAGGCAATTACCTGGCTTCTATTGATTGGCCATCTGTTTCCTGGATAATTACAAGAGCCTATCACTTAGCAACAGAATGAACTCCTGCCCTATCTTTTCATAGAACCACATGGCTATGATTTAAAACAAGACAATAAGAGTCTTTTGCTGTTCTAAATATGTATTATATAAATTATGCATTTATACATCTGTGTACACACACACACACACACACACACACACACACACACAGTCCTTTGCTAAAGGATCCATTACTTTTGTGTCTAGTTTCAGTGCTAACCATAGAAGAGGTTTTTTCCATATGAAGCTTCTTATTATATTTGATTAATTTACAAAAGAATGACTTTATGTTTTAAAAGGACTTATAAAAATTCAATAATAGAAAAAAAAGAACAGCTTACACAAACTAATGATAATAATAACAATAATAGCTAACATTTATATAGCCAGGGAACTTATATCAAAATGCTTTTATTTTCAGTTAATCATCACAACAACCCAGGGCAGTAGTTGCTATTTCTATGCCCATTTTGTAGATAGGGATGATACTGAAGATAATGGCAGGCCCATGATCACACAGCTAATAAAAATCTGAAGCTTGGTTTGAATTCAGCTCTTCCTAACTCCAGATCAAGTGCTCTATTCAGTGTACCTCCTAACTGCACTGGAAAATAATCCTTTTTCCCCCTGTTATCCATAAATTCTTCCAAATTAGGGGTTATGCCTGTTATTACCTGGATTTGCATAAGGGCTAAAAGATTGGTCTTAGTTTCAGAAATAACTAAGTAAAAGTTCTGTCTTGAACACCTACTGTGTGGCTATGGACAAATCAATTAACTATCCATTACCTTTTAAAGAAGGTTTAAGGGTGTTAAGTTACAGGTTACTGGACAATTTGTAGCTGTGGAAAAAGAAAAAAAAAAAAAAAACAAAAAAACAACAACAACAACAACAAAAACTTCTACATAGTAAGTTCCTTAGCCTGATTGATAACAGATATGGAAACTTCTTGATTCCTAAAATATATATACAAAGCCTAGAAGAGTATATATGCTATAGTTAAATTTCTGGTGGTGGAAAACAACAAATTTCTATGTGGGATTAAAAAAATTCTGTTTTGCTTCTTATTTAAAAAATATTCCCTTTTTTGTTCTCTGTTATAACAATTAAGATATGGTTTTTAAAAGATATCTATATTTGTAATAAGATGGTCTGTGGTAGCAGGAGGTCTGTGTGGTCTTCTATGGATAGCTAAAGCCATGATGGGGAGAAGGGAATGTTAAATGACTCAGTACCCTATCCCAAACTGCCATCTTGATCCCCCTTCTTATCTAGTAGTATCATTAATCCAACCACAAAATAAGGTGCCTCCACCTAAACTCTTTCTTTTTTCAGATTAAATCTTTGCATTAATTTTGTCTTTGCATCCCTAGCACAAAACACACAACAACCTGGTGCTATGGTAAATGCATAATAGACATTAGTTGAATGGCTAGTATGGAAATATATTTTGCATGATTTCACATGTATAATAGACATCACATTGCTCATCTTCCCAGTGGGTGGGAGGGAGGGAAGGAAAGAATTTGAAACTAAAATTTTTAAAGATGAATGTAAAAAATAAATAATAGGTTTTTTTAGAAAAAGAAAAAAAAATACTTGTTGATTTAAGGATGATTAACTTAGGAAACAGTTTAACTGTATTACTTTAAAATGTAATAAGATACAAACAACACAGAAAGATGAGAAATTGTTCAGAATAAAGCCTCATCTTAAATAAAAGATCTAAGAACTAGAATTCTCTGGTCGTCTCAAATGGCTGAAGAAATCTGAGCTTCTACAAATACGAACTTTTGAATAAATGAAAATGTCTTTGTATTGCTATTCATATGTGTGAATAATGTACATTTCACTTTCACGATCACTTCCAGGGACATATATGCTCAGGTCAACATGTTTGTGTACAACTAACTTTAATCAATAGGTCTTAAACTGATAATCAACCTTAACAACAGAAAAGTAAACAAAATATTGATTTGTAATTACTCATTCTCTATTGTGACTATTTGCTTGTGTTCTATCTTGCCCTGTCATGCATGATATACATTATTCTTATAACTTCAGGATACATATTAGAAGTGGGAAATGGAACAATTATGGCCAAATGCCATCAGGAATGTTTTCTAATGAGAATGTGTATAGACTTAATGTGTTTAGACTACTTTGAAGCAATAGTTACTATAGAGATTATGGAAGCATTTGGTAGTGGATAAAGCACTGGTCCGGGAGTAAACAAGACCTGAGTGTTCAAATCTGGCCTCAGATACATACTAGCTATGTGACTTTGTCTACCGCAGTTTCCTCAATTGTAATATGGGAGTCTACTTCCCAGGAATTTTGTGAAGATCAAATGAGATAATTGCAATGTGCTTATCACTTGGTACATAAAAATGCTATATAAATGCTAGTTATTATCTTCATTATGATTTTGATTACCTCCATGCCAGAAAGGATTTCATAGATCATGGTCAGTCCAATGTCAATTTGGCATAGCTGAGATGTTTTGTTCCAGTCCTTGAGCAGTTAAGTATTATAACAATGAACCAATGCATGCTTTAAATTACTCTCTCAAACACAGGACTTTTGGACAAAGCTAAGCAGATTGGAAATCACTACAGAATATTTTCTCTTCCTTTTCATTGTCCTGTTCATCAGACCCTTTAATATGCCAGCCTTTGCTACATGAGACCTGTATTCACCAATGCAAATGAAATCATTTTGATAATTGTCTGTTTGATTTTCAGTAATCCAACTCTTCATGATAACTACCCTTTGGGATTTTCTTGACAAAGATACTAGAGTGGTTTGATGTGAAGTACGGGCTAGTTCCTTGGAGGGCCTCGGGGTCAGCCAGAGTCAGGGTCAGCCTTGGTCTTTAAGGGGAGAAGTGAAGGAAATAGACAAATTGCCATGAGGCTTGACAATGCTGTATGCTGGATTCTTGAGTCCAAAGTCATGAAATTCTCTCCTCCTCATCTTGCCACAAAGTGATTCTCTGGGTCCCTGTTTCACCCCGCCCCAAATCCTTGTCTACTATTATCTTAACACCAAACATTCAGTAAGCACCAAACAGTGAGAAGAGCCATTTATCCAAAACATATGTTAATAGAGTCATTGTCTCACATTGAATAATAGGTAATTAGCCTTAAGGACTCAATGTCTAATTCAAGCATACCTTTTTCAGAGTTTCAGCTCTCTACAATTTGACATTTCCTTCTCCTGTTCACTTTATAGGCAAAGAAACTGAGGGGAATTCATTTAAATTCAAATCTTACTGATTTGGGGCCTACTATTCTATCACTTGCTTTATGCTTGATGCAGATGTAAACACATTTATAATGCCTTAGAGAGCTGCCAATAACACAGAGACTACATGATTTGTTTATGATCACATAACAACCACAAGTCTAATACAAAATTTAAACCCAGATTTTTTGATTTATGCCCCATGCTGCCTTTCACCTAGTTCCTCTCATACCAACTACTCCCCTAATAAAGTAACTGAGTAACTTAAACATTTAACAATTCAGTTTTCAGAATAGCTCTGAGCAAACAATTGACTTTTCAATACAAATGTTTCAAGATTTCTTTGAGTATTTTAGCATTTGGTTATTGTATCCTTTTGACTTTCAGACCATTCTCAGAAGGAGAATAAAATTTTATTATCTAGAATCCTTTATTCCAAACACTGAAGACATCCTATTACAGTAGCTGTCAGAGGGAAAGTAACATCTAACTTGTACAGGTCATTAAAAAAAAAAAAAGTGGGGAGGAGGAGTTTAAAGGTAGGAATGCTATGGTCCCTAAACATTCTCCAAATGTTCCTAAAAGGACTTGACTCTAATGCTGACAATGTGACAGGAAAGTAATTTCTGATTACATGATTTCTTTTGCTTTTTAACAGGGTTTAAATTGGATCACTGACCTAGAATATTCATTTTGAAAATTGCTTCACCAAAAGAAAATTTGAAATTAAATTGTGGATGCTGCCATCTTGAGAGACAGCTGAATGGCATAAGACTGTGTTTTACATTGTCTTCCTGCTCTAAATAATCCCTTTCAGGAAGATTAGTCACAATATTAAATTAGCCAAGGACACAATTAATAATATTCTTATTAACTTAGAATGAAAGAAGAAAATCCATAAGAACCTTCTCCCCCTCAGATTACACACCAGAATTACATGATGCTTTTTCTTAGCTAAGGAAAATTATGTTGAGCTTTTGATTTATATGCAAGGTTGGGAATGAGCTGCATTCACAATGAGCTTTTTGTCTATTTTTATTTTTCTAAAGGATTCTAAATTTTTTTATCTATAATAAAGTGGGATATCAAGTCTCAAAAATCACTTGCCATTTCTTGAGGACAAAGGAAAAATTCGACATGTGTCTGTGTTTTGCCTATTTGAAGTAGTTTCTACATATGTAAACCAAAGATGAAGGTTAGAAGCTAGACTACAAAATCCAAAATTGAACTAGAGAATATTCTAAAACTACCTCTTTTTATTATAATTGGTCTTTGCTTCTCTGCTGCTCACCTTATTTACCTTATTCTTTTTCCCCCTTTTTATCCCCCCACCACTCCCAAGCAAGCTATATTTAAGAAAAGATATATTTAAGTATACATATATAGATACATAGACACATACACACACTCACACCCACATCTACCTCACATATGCACACATCTTTCCTATCCTTGCTGCCTCTTTAATTAAATTCTGTTTCACAATTTACCTTGTTGTTACTTAACTTCCCCCACCCAAGGATCTTTTTCTTGTCTTCTTCCTTTACTTTTTGTTTCCCCAACTGCCCATCATTCTTATTTCGTTATATATTTTGGAGGGTGCTTTATGGTATTTATGTGGTGTTAGCTATTGAACCCATTCCCTATGTGAGTAGGTTTTCAGAACTATAAGCCCTGCCCCACCTCAATGTCTCTATATCTGTTCTTCTTCTGTACTCATATTTATAATACAATTGCTATTTTTACCTTAATTCTACCAACTTTTTTTAAGCTATCCTATTGCTGATGTAAATGTTATGTACAAACATGTATATATATATATGTATATATACACACAGAAAGAGAGACATATATATAAATATAAATAATTTGTCCATGTTTAAACATTTTATCCATGTTGTTTCTTAAAATTTAAATTTCACATTGGCTCTTTTATGTTAAAGTTTCTGTTAAGTTCAGGTTTGGTTGATAAAAACTCCTGAAAATCTGTTAGTTCATTGAATGTAAATTTTTTTCTCATTCAGGATTATAGATAATTTTGCTAAATATGGTATTTTTGGCCATAGGCCTAGTTCTTCTGATTGTCCATAGATATGATTCCAGGACCTATGGTCTTCTATTGCAGCTGCTGATAAGCTACCTCTTAAGAAGAAGGGTGGGGCACTTAAATGGCTTAATGGATAGAGCACTGGTTCTGAAGTCAGGAAGACTTGAGGTCAAATGTGAACATCATACATTTAATACTTCCTAGCTGTATGACCTGGGGAAAGTCACTTAACCCCAATTATCTCAGCCAAAAAATGAAGAAGAAGGGAGGAAGAGGAGGATGAGGAGGAGAAGAAGAAAGAAGAAGAGAAGAAGAAGAAGAAGAAGAAGAAGAAGAAGAAGAAGAAGAAGAAGAAGAAGAAGAAGAAGAAGAAGAAGAAGAAGAAGAAAAAGAAGAAGAAGAATTACATGTACATTTCTATGTACATGTATAATTAAATCAAAATCAACTTATCATAAATGGAGACAATTCTGACTGAAGGTTTAGTTGTTTGTTTGTTTTAAATCTTGATGAGATATACTTGAAGCTTAACCATACTTTAAGTCCTGTATTTTGAAAACTTTTACAAACTGTCAGTCAACTATTATTTACTAAGCATCTATTATGAACTAAGCATCTTCCTAATTCCTGAGAATACAACAAAAATCTAGAGAGAGAATGAGCACAAAAGATAAAGGAGACAGAGACATATTCAGAGAATAAATAGAGAGTAGTGTCAAAAAGGAGGCACTAGGATTAAAGAGAACTAAAAAAGCATCTTTCAAAAATAGCTCAGAGGCAAGATGAGGAAAGAGAACATTCCAGATACTGGGGACAAGGGGAGAAAATGTAATTCTCAGGAGATGGAATATCATGACAAAGAATAGAAAAGAGGCCAATATTATTAGATCATAGAGTATATTGAGGGGAGTAAGGTCTAAGAAGATTTGATATGTACAAAGGAACAAAGTTATAAAGGGCTTTAAAAATCAAGAAGAGGATTTTATATTTCATCCTAGAGGTAAACAAAAGTCAGATCCATTTTACAGAGGAGGAAAGTTGAGTGTATAGGTATTAAAATAATTGTTCTACAATATCAGAGGCATGATTTGAAACTAGATCTTCTTGATTTCAAATCTCATAGGCTACCTCTTCCACTAAATCAGTAGAGGTTCAGAAAAGAGAAGCAGGAGCACATCAACACAGATTAGCTTATCAGTCTAGTCATTTTTCAAAGTCTTAGTAATAAATTGTCTTGCAGGGACTTTCAGACCTTTGCCATTATCTCTTTCAGAGAAAGGCAGTCTTGGTGAACCAAGTGGGTGGGGGAACTGGACTGTGGCATTCTAATTCTAAAGTAAATCACTATCTATTTATTCATCACATGCTTTATGTAATACACTATGCTGGGCCCTGAAATGATGATTTCAGCCTTCCTCACAATCAATATCAATCACACAGCCGGATCCGTCACAGGACAATTCACATCATGGTCACAGATGCTCCAGCTGTAGTCAGTGATAGATGTGGCCATGGTTACAAACCTTAGGGTGATTTTAAAACTAGTGATGAAAAAAGATTCTTCAAATACAGAAATCAAAGTTACAGGTCCCCAAGAATATTTAAAGGTTAAATGAATATTTATTATTTCTTTTGTCAGCCTGGTTAAGAAGCCATGCAGTTCTATCTTGAAAACAAGGCTTGTTGGAATACTTAAGTGACATTTAGTTAAATTTAGCTAGCTTGTATGAATATTTCAGTTAAAATAAAATAAAAGATTAGGTAATTTTCCAAGAAGGGTTCAGTGAATGAAGCAGTAAATCCATCACAACTGTGTCATATGAGACAACCTTAGCACTGGATATTAAAGAAAGATGTACAGTAGAGATTATAGATGTATCAAAAACATTATAGATACCAAATGGAAATAAGCATTGAGATCATCTAACAAAATTCTTCATTTTATAGGGAAAGGAAGGAAGGAAGGAAAAGAAGGAGGGAAAAGGGATCATAATCCCTCTTAGAAGTAGGTGATACTATTATCCCCATTTTAAAGATAACCTGTCCAGTGTCATACAACTAGTGAATATATATGCAGGATCTGAATTCATATTTTCTAGATCCAATATTCTGTCCACAGTGCCACCTACCTACCTCCATCTCCCATTTTAGGTCTTTAAGGACACCCAGTTGATCCCCTCTCCAGATAGATATTACTGTGTTTTTTCCTCTTTATATTCACTTATATCAGTTTGTGTGTGTTTGTCTGTGTACATGTGTCTCTCAATAGATTGTAAGATCCTTGAGGACAGGGACTCTATCTTTGTGAGCAGCACTATGCACAAAGTGATTTATAAATATTTATTGAATTTATCATGTGAGGACTAGAATCTCGATCTCTCAATTCCCAATATAGTATGCATTCTTCAACACACTCCCTTTCTTTTAAGAAAAATACAGGAAGAAACTGTATTTTCTTCCCTCATTTACAATGCTGCTTTTCCAAATGACTACAAAACTTCTGGCACATGAACTACAATCCATAAATTTCCTTGCCACAAGCTTTAAATATGTATAAGTACCCAATTTGATACTGATATACAAGTCTTTAAATGCTATTGGACAACTCAGTTACAGTAACAATGAGCTTTCAGTGTCAGCACCTCGGCAATTACAGTGGAGATGGAGGGTCCTTGCCATTGATTTCTGTTTCATTAAAGAGAAGGGAAATTTACAGGCAGGGTTGCTAGATAGTTTCTGTTGACAGATTCCATTTCTTTTAGATGAAGGTTTAGCTTTGTTTTAGCAGACAGAAGATATTGAAGTCCTCTGGATTTACAAGCACCATATTCTTTTGAATGCAGCTAATGTACAATCTTTATGTTTTATGCCTCACTTGCTATTGAAAATGTGTACTAAAACACATACATCAGGGTGAACCTAAATTTAATTTAATTTATTCTGCCTCCATTCTATTCCTTTGTTTTTGCTGGTTTCATACATGGAAACTCTGTGTTTGTGAGGAAATCAGAATAATTACCCAATCTATAGTAGGGAAAGGAGGGGGCAAAGGATAATTGAAGTAAATGGGGACTTATGGGCAGATTTTTAAAATTTTAATAATTAGAGGTAGGAAATGGGAAATATATGGATTCTTTCTTCTTGCTTCTCCAGTTGCTCACTCCTTATTTCCTTAACCACCTTGCTTACTATATGGATATTTCCATTGCAATTAATAATTGGTGATACGGCTATAGAGTCCTATGCCTGAAACAGGAAGACCTGGATTCAATTCTGACTAGATAAATGATTTGGGAAAATAATTTGCAAGACTTAGCCATATCTTTAGGGAAACATTTTGGATGTAGTTCAGTAAAGTGAGAAGAAATTTTAGCTGATTCGCTCTGGATGATGGGGAAAGTTGCATTCTTCAAGACACACTCTATGTCTTCTCTTATCTCCATCTGATCTGTTTAGCTAATTTGGATTGTGGGTTATGTGAATATTAAAGTGGAGATCAAACTAGGTTCATGGAGTTAAACCATGAAATACAGTGGTTGGGATGATATATTTTTTCATTAACACCTAATATCCCCTTTAGTTCCCAAAGATAGAATATATAATTTTTCTCAGTTTTTTTAAGTATTGATGATATAGAAATAGATAAATCTTTAGACAACTCTAATTTCACTGAACTTATATATCTTTGTCAGATGAAGGAGAAAAGGAAGCACAAATATTTTTGAAACACCTACTATTTACCAGGCATCTAGATGAATTATTGGATAGAGCATTGGACCTACAATCAGGAAGATTTTATTTCAAATCTGATCTTAGACACTTATTAGCTATATGACCCTGGGCAAGCCATTTAACTTCTGCGTGCCTTAATTCAATGTCTTTACCAAGAAATCCCATAAGTAAATATGGTCCATAGGATAGTAAATAATTTAATACAACTGAACAGCAACAATGTACTAGGTATAAGGATAATTGCTTTATAATTATTTTCTCATTTAATCTTCACAACAACCCTGCAAGGTAGGTTCTAAGACAGGCAGAGGTTACCCAAGATTACACAAATAGGGAGTATTTGAGGATGGATTTGAACTCTGTTCTTCCTTATTCTACACCCAGAGTTCTACTGCTCTACCTTGCTATGAAAACAATTTGATGCAGGAATGATTTTTAAATATATAAATTACCTAATAATTCTTCTGCACGAGCATTGAACTTGGAGCCAAAATTAGCTTTGACTCCTGACCAACACTTATGAGTTGTGTGACCATGAGAACTACACGATATTATTAAGATTGTTCCTCATCAGCAAAATAAAACAATATTTGACTACTTACCTCACTTGATTCTTGTGAAGAAAGCACTATGGAAATTGTAAAATCCTACATAAAATGAGTTATTATTATTAGTTCTAATAGAATAGAGAGCATAGGCTGACCCAAAACTCTCTGGAGAAGGCACTCAACCTCTGGTCCCTCATAGGAATTTAGTTTCTATGGCAAAGAATTGTTTGTAACTCTGATCCCTTCAATCTATAACTCTCTGCTTATTTCATTCCCTGAGCTACTTTCATACCTAGGCAGAAAATGTTAAACAAAAATTCCTTCTTCCTGCTTCTCCAGTCACTCACTCCTTATTTCCTTAACCTCCTTGGTTATTTTATGGATATTTCCATTGCAATTAATGACTGGCGATGTAGTGATAGAGTGCTATACTTGAGACAGGAATACCTGAATTCAAATCTAGTTTCAGAAACTTGTTGTGTGCCCCTGGCCAAGTCAGTTAACTTCTATTTGTATTGGTTTTCTCAAGTGTAAAATAGGTATTAAAATAACAGTTATATCATAAGTTTAGTTAGTGGATGAAATGAAATAATATTTATAAAAGCATTTAGTACAATGTCTGACACATAGCTAGGTGGCACAAAGCTAGAGTGCTAAGCCTACAATCAAAAAGATCTGAATTCAAATCCAATCTTAAACATTAAATACATGATTCTGAGCAAGTCACTTAACTCTGTTTGCTTCTGTTTCCTCATTTGAAAATTAGCTACAGAAGGAAGTAGCATACCACACTAGTATCTTTGACAAGAAAACCCCCAAAAGGGGTCCTGAAGAAACTAAGATGACTAAACAAAGGTACTATATAAATGATTATTTACTTCCCCAATCATTATTCACAGAGATTTTATTAAAAGATCATTCTATAATGATGAGAGATCATTTTATAATAATCTTTGAAGATCATAAGATCCATCTTTCTTTGACAACAGATATCAGATTTATTGAAGAAAAATTGTACTCTATAATGTTCAGAAAGATCCAGAGAAGCCTAATTCATAACTTTCTTCAATCACCCCTGTGCTTGGTGTGAGCATCCTATTTCCTGTCCTTTTCCCTTTGCACATAATCCCTTGTGCCTAGTTGATGCCCAATAGATGCTTGCTTATTGTTATCAATATTCCCTACTACGAAATATTTTCTTAATATAATTCCCTTGTCCTGTAAGTTAGGCCATTTTCTCTTGACTTCAGTCTTTAGTTGAGGAGGTAGGATAGCTAGTAAGGATAGAGCAGTAATGACATCAAGAAGATAATGATTTCTTGATTTGCAAGAACAAAGGACAAACAACAATCTATGGTAGTAATAGCTGCCCTTTGGGGAACCAATTGGCCATTTCCATTTGGGCAATAATACCTCTTCTTTCCTCTTTTCTTCCTTCCTTCCTCCTTCCCTCCCATCCTTTCTCCTTTTCTCTCTTCTTCCCTCCACATGGGGAATTATACAGTTACATGCTCTGTCCAAAGGAATATAAATTTCTTGAAACAGAGCTCTATTAAACCAGGCTCTGATAAAGCCCACTTGGATTCCAATGGATCTATTTGATAATGTCTTTGAGCCCAAATTATTCAGTCACTCATTGATTAGTCAATAATGGGCCCCAAGCCTCAGTTGGTCATTTTTAGATTTTTCTTGGTTCAGAGTGAGTGTAAATAATAATTGTTTCTGTTCTGTCCAGAAACCCTGAAGGTTTTTCCCTCCTGGACTGATTTTATTTTAAGCAAGTAAAAGAGGTCATTTTTTCATCTCATTTTTTATCTAGCCTTAGTCATTGAATGGCTATTACTCCAGACAAACTAAGGCCTGAGAAAGACCTTAACTTAAAAAAAAGTCAAGATCTCCCACTGCATCTCAGATCATTTTCGTTGTACTGATCTATATCTTTCCTCTGGACCAAAATAGCTCTGGAAGAGACAGTGAGGCTGGTAACTTTGCATATCTCTGTCTCATTATTCAATTCACTTGCAAGTCAAGACATCGCCTTTCTAATGTCATTGGTCCTCTTCAAGAATATAGGACAAACAATAAATAAGTCAACAAGCAGAGAAAGTAGCAAGTATGGCAAGGCTTCTGTCGATTACATTGAACTATCTGTCAAATATTGGGCCCGGAGGTTTTGGAATGGATAATAAAAGCATAGATATACAATGAAAGCAATAATGTCTATTTAATCCAAGGTCCTTAGTTTATAAATAAGGAAACTGAGTTTCAGAAAACTTAACTCATATGCCCAGGCTTGAATATTTAATATCAGAAGTCATGTAAACACTCTATCCTTTGCACTCTTTTGCCTCTCACCATAGCCAAAGGCACAAGAGTTCAGTCATTGTATTCTGATTTTACAGGGAGAACATAAGAAACTTTCTCTCTGAAATTGGTTTAGATTAAGATTCAAGGTCCACTTAGCTCTGGTGTGTTGTATATGAAATATTTATTGGAGGTATTAAAGTAACTGATTATTTGTTGGAAATTCCATAAAGAGGATTCCTGCTTAAGTATGAATAGTCCTAAATGACCTGTAGGTCTATTGTAACTCTGAAATTCAATGATAATGTATCTGCTACATTGGGTACTCAATCTATTTCTGATTCTTTGGTCTCTATAATCTTTGCTTCTATCAGCATAGCTTTGATTCACCTCAGTATGTGGACCTTTGGTTTCCTGCATCTTAACTCCTTATACCTTAACATTTCCTGGTTTACAAAATGATATTATTTATTCCCCAACACCCATTATGAAATATCCTAACACTAAAACTAAAGTGTTTCTTTATGAAATACTTCAACAATGAGTTGAAGAACAAAATAAAAGTGTAATTCATAGTTGTTAGGTCTAAGCAAAAAAAAAAAAAAAAAATCACTATTTACCTAAAGGATTTGATCTAGTGTTTTGATATCATGTAGGAACAACTGGAAATCATAATTAAGTCAGTTTATATCTGTCTCTTCTCCAGCTAGTTTCTTTCTTGCTCTATTTTCAGACCTGATTTTCTAATCTGTACTAATTTCCAAGAGTTACCTTAATGAGTAGTCCTTGGTATTGCCCAGCAACTAGCCCATATTTTTTAAATAATAAATCATCTTGATGGTACCCTTTTCACCACTTCGTCATAATACTTTGCAATATGTTATAGACATTTCATGACTACTCTTCATTCATCCATTATCCTCTCAGAGATTCTTGACTTAGATTCTTTGTAGTGTTCCATGAGTTGAAGGCATAAAATATTATATTAAAAATATTGAAATAAAAGTTACAACAGTGTTTCTACAATGTCCTCATTGGGTGCTCCATTAATGGTTTAGAGATGACTCAGTTTTTTAAAGGCTATGCCAACAGATGGAAAAGGTTTAGACTATGTTCTGATAATAGATTGCATCTGCTTTCTGAGAATGAGCCAAGAGATGATCTCTTACCACTGAGCTAGGGCTGGATTCTTTCATTAAAGTAATTTAGATATCCACATCAATGGGATTACAAATCCATTTCCTTATTTGATTAATCTCTAGTGCTCCACTTTGAATCTTCTTCTTGTTCTTTAATTGTGAAGTCATAGTAGAACATAATGTGTTAGACAAAGAGTTTAGGAAGTGCTCATCCAGTTAAGACCATCTGAGTAATGGACAGAATTTCTCAGTCAGAAGTTTGACATCATACAGTCACAACCTTCCAGCCAGCTATGTGACAAAGATTGTATTGTATTTCAGTTGATTGATGACTATAACAAGATACTATTACTCTGACAAAATGAAATATTAAAGTCAAGATAAATTGCATTTAACCTCATTCTCTTGATGTATCAGATTAGAATAATCAGAAAGGCCTTGGTTTTAACTCAGACATATTAGTCATTAGTCAGAAATATCACCAAGGTTTTTTGCAAACTGATTTTGTCAGAGTTGTGCTAGATTATTCCCAAGTACCCATGTATTTTCTTCAGTCTTTTTTTATGACTTTATATAGTCCTCTACTGGTTATTGATTTTCTTGTTGACACCCTCTACTAAACCTTTGAGAATATTTGAATAATAAGAATGCATAAAAACCAAGGTGAATCAGGTTGTCTTTGCAGTTAGAGGTCTTATTCCTGATTTTCTGTCAGAATTTTATATACCTAAAGTAGCAGACCACATTTAGTGATATATTTAACATCATACATAGCCAATATGACTATACCAGAGGGAAAAATGAAGTGCCCTAATGTCATGTCTCTCATAATCATTAAGTGATATTGTGCTATTTTGTGAAAATTTTAGTTCCTTTATGTGACAAAGATTGAGGAGACTACATGAAAGATTATTAATGAGCCTTTTGTGTGTCACCAGCTGATTGACACACCCCCCAAAATCATTGCCAATTCATGACTTTTGTGCCTGACATACTGATATTCAATGGACATATGTTGGCCTTTAAAAAAAAAAAAAAAAGGAAAAAAAAAAGGAAAAAAAAATAGAAAGCCCATAAAGCAGCCTTTAAATTCAAACTTATTTTGAGACTTCCTCATTCATCCCAAAACTTTGAGAAACACTAATAATGAAATGTTCTATAACTTATTTGGGGCCAGTTATTTTGCCTAGTCTATCAGTATAGAATTGGTACAAAGGTAGAACTGCATAATGGTTAGAGTTCTGGAGTTGAAATCAGAAATCCAGGGTCAAGTCCAACCTCAGATCTTAACTAGCTTTGATACTAACTGGTCTAGGGATAAAATATTCACCTCTATGTGCTTAGACCAGTAGTTAGGATTTATCTACTTTCATAAGGATTTATCTATTTAGAATTTATCTTTTTTCATCAATGGTTTGCAATCTGCACAGATGGTAGAAGTTTCCACAGTGGAAGCCCTCTACACTAATAATATAATAGATCTTTATATAGTCCTCTGTCAATGTAATAAAACTCTATGTTACCATTGTGATCATGTCTGTGGCATGACATAGAATGATGACACTAGCATTAACATAACATTAGTGACAACAAATGGATTTGGCTTGGACGCACCACTGTTGTTTTTATATCAAACTCGTCTATTAAGAACTCTGACATCAAGGCTGATCAAATCACATTTATCCCAACTATGAACTAGACTGAATTTAATATTTGTATATATACTGAAATAACTGTTTTACAGAGTTTTACCAAATGAGGAGAGAATAAGAGAGGGGAGAGGAAGAAAAGAGGGAAAAGAGAGGAAGGAGAATCAGGAGGAGAGAAGAAGTGGGAAGATAATAGAGGAGCAGAAGGAGAGAGGGGATAGGGAGGGGGTTAAATTGGGCATGAAACTAAAAAAAAAAACTAGAAAAAGAACAAAATTTACAATTTACAATTAAATACCAAAACAAATTCTGAAAATCAAATGAGAGATTAATAAAATTAATAGTTTAAAAAATTAAACTAACAAATAAAACTAGGAGCTAGTTTTATGAAAAAGAAAATAAGTAAACCATTGATTGATTCATTTTTGAGGGAAAAAAGGAAAAAACGAATTACCAGTATCAAAAATGAAAAGGTTGAATATCGCTGTTAAAGATGAAATTAAATCAATTATTAGGCATTAATGGATAGATAGCTACAAAAATAGAAACTATGCAGATTAACAGAAGAATGAATAGAATAATTCTATAATCATATCTTAGAAAAAGAAATCAAACAAGCAATCAGAAATTAAATTAAAAAAAAAAAACATGAGCTGCCAAAGGAAGGAAAAAATAAGACTAGACAGATTTTTAAGTGAATTCTACCAAACATTTAAGGAACAATTAATTCCAATACAATATAAACTAAATGAAAAAAATAGGTGGAATAGGAGGGGGGTAAATCTTACAAAATTCATGGACTATATGAACACAATGACAAAACATTTTTCAACAAATAAAAACAAATCTAAACAACTGGAGGAATATAAATTGTTCATGAGTAAGTCAAGCCAATATAATAAAAATGATAATTCTAAGTTAAATGTGTATGTATCTATCCCTTTATACATGTAGATATAAAGATGTATTTATAGATTATACTCATACTTGTAGCGAGCTGTCGTCTCCAGAAGCTGCTGGATCGCTCTCTGGGAAGAGATCTGCTGTGTCTACTCAAATCTCTCAGACAGATTCTTCTTCCTGTAACGAACCGTTGTCTCCAGGCAGTTGCTGTTAACTCTTGTCCAAAGAAGTGACTTCCCTTCCTGCAGAGAGCCCCGTCAAGCCTGATGCAATTCAGAGTCTTCTCCTCTTCCTGGATTGCTGTCCTCTTTATCCTCCCAGAGAATGGGCGTGGGATAATGCAAGGGCTTCTGGGAAGAACCACTTCAGCCAATGGGCTTGCTCCTTCTATCAAGTCAACCTGAGTTCTCACCTTGTAACTATCCAGACAACCTCAGTTCTCACTTAGTAATCCTAACATCTCCCCCTTTCTTTTGATTTAGAACATAGGACAGTCATGACCTTGAAACATAAATCCATCAATATGGGAAGTATTACAGATAATTACATAAATTACATAAGCACATAGTAACATAGTAACATAACACATGCTAGAAGTATATAACATAATCATAATCAAATAATCATAAATTGAAAATTTATAAATGTCCATAAGTCCATTGTCCATTAGTCTCATCTTGTGTGAGGAAGTCCAATGATTCCTGCTGGTTTTTAAAGTTCTTTAACAGTCTTCTTATTATTCATGATCTTTCAGTGTCAGATGTTTCTTAGATCTTCTCCTTTATTTTGAGGTCTTTCTCTTTTTCTGTCTCTCTCTGGTGGACAAGGCGAATATGACTCGTTGGCACCCATCTGATTCCTTCTCCTGCTGAAGAAATACAAGCAAACCCTCTCCCCCAGGCAGTTAACCTATCTGGTCCCTTCCATTCACCACTTTCTGGATCTCTCCACATCACCTGGCGATTATCTAAGGACAGTGGAGATGCTCTCACTGGACACTGCCCTTCTGGTGGGTTATAAAACCTGTCTGCTGGAGCCAGTGCATCTTTGTCAAAAATTAGAAAATTAATGGTATAGAGAACTAAATTTAGAAGTTCCCTAGGGCTACCTGTGGCTCCCCCTTTCTTTTGTTTTTGGAGGAGTGTCTTAATATCTCTGTTTCTTCTCTCTACTATTGCCTGCCCTTGAGGATTAAAGGGTATGCCCGTGGTATGTAAAATCTTATACTGTGCACAAAAGTGTGTAAAATGTTTGGACGTATATGCAGGTCCATTGTCTGTTTTTATTGCTTGTGGCACACCCATAATTGCAAAAGCTTGTATAAGGAATTCAGTGACCACTCGGGCTGTCTCTTTTGCTGCTGGCATTGCAAATGTGAATCCTGAAAAGGTGTCTACCACGACATGAATAAAAGATAGACGACCAAAAGATTTATAATGGGTCACATCCATTTGCCAGATTTCATTGGGTCTCAAACCACGAGGATTCTTCCCTGGAGGGAGTGTAGGAGCATGGAAAGGAAGACAAGCTGTACAGCTTTTTACTATGCTCCTAGCTTCCTCTCTTGTGATTCCAAATTGTAAACGTAAAGCTCGAGCAGCCTGATGATATTTAGAATGAGATTCTTGTGCTTCCTGAAATAAAGGACTACTAGCTAACATGGTTAGAAGGCTATCTGCCTTTGAATTTCCATCAAAAATGGGACCTGGAAGTCCACTATGTGAGTGGACATGCAAGATATAAATCTTGCCTGGATGTTTTCTCACTTGCTCTTGAAGTTCTTTAAAGAGCTGATAAATATTAGAGGCTGCAAATTTTATTTGGGCTGTGGCAATTCTTTGTACTACACCTACTGAATAGGCTGAATCAGTAATTATATTTACGTCTCCTGGATAATAAGTAAGAGCTAGCATGATAGCAAATAATTCATTCTGTTGAGTGGATTGAAAAGGAGTCCTGATTACTCTCTTTATGGTTAAATCATGAGAGTATATGGCACAAATATTTTCTTTGGAGGCATCTGTAAAGATTGTTGGTCCTTTAAGAGGAACCTTAGAAACCTTTTCTTCAAAAATCCATCGCCAATTATGTAGTAGCCGGGTAATCTTTAATGGAGATCCATGTGCAAAATTTGGAGCGGTGGCCAATAAAATTTGCCATTCTGGGATGTTCTCACAGCATACATTAATCTGTGCGTTAGTATAGAATGTGTATATTTTTTCAGGACTTATCCCAGATAATTGTGTTACTCTCTTAATAGCCTTTAATAAAATCCTAGCCACAAGCACTGGGTAAGGTGTAAGGCTTTGTTCTGGTTGTGCTGGGAGGTTCACCCACTCAATCACTCTGTCTCCTTGATGAAGGACTGCTGTGGGTGCCTCTTTTGTAGCAAAAACTGATATTTCCAAGGGTTTTTGAGTGACTCTTTCAACCACATTGGATAAAGCCAGTTCAACTTCTCTCAAAGCCTTTTGTGCTTCTTTTGTAAGCTGGCGTGGTGAATTTAAAGCACTGTCTCCCCTTAAAATATCATATAGTGGTTGCAATTGACAGGTAGTCAAGCCTAGCACGGGACGCATCCATTGGATATCTCCTATCAATTTCTGGAAGTCATTTAAGGTGTTTAGCTTCTCTGTTCTTAAGGAGAGTTTTTGTACTGTAAGCACCTTAGGATATACTTCATATCCTAAATATTGAAAAGGAGCATGTCTTTGAATTTTTTCTGTAGCTATATGCAGTTTGTAGTACTTTAATGTTTCCATGGTCCTTTGTAGACATGCCTCTAACATTTGTTCCTCAGGTGCACATCCCAAAATATCATCCATATAATGTAACAATATTACTTTTGGAAAGGCTTTTCTTACTGGAGCAAGAGCAGCTGCAACATACATTTGGCACATAGTAGGGCTGTTTTTCATTCCCTGTGGCAAAACTGTCCATTCATATCTTTTATAAGGCTCAGCCAAATTAACACTAGGCACTGAAAAAGCAAATCTTTTCATATCCTCCTTATCTAGAGGAATAGAATAGAAACAATCCTTAATGTCTATAACCCATAGAGGCCATTCTCTTGGCAACTGAGTAGGAGATGGAAGTCCAGGCTGAAGAGTTCCCATAGTTTCCATCTGTTCATTTACTCTTCTTAGATCAGTTATCATCCTCCATTTTCCAGATTTCTTTTTCACCACAAATACTGGGGAATTCCAAGGACTTAGAGAAGGCCGCAAGTGTCCTTGGTCAAGTTGTTCTTGCACTATGTCTAATAAGGCCTGACAAAAAGTCCCACAAAATCTGCAAAAGGTTCATTGGGACCTTGCTGTATTTTAGTGAAAGCCTCTCCACGATCTTTCTGTCCAGGAAGGACACCCCAAGCTTTTATTGCAGCCTTAGCAATTTGTTCATATATTGTCATGGTATAATTAATCTGTTCCGAATTCTCTCCATATTGACCTTCACCAGCTAAGTGCTCAAAAGTGAATTGTGTGTTAACTCCTATTTCCAAATTGCATCTGACTTGAATTTTACATAATTCATGAAATTCCGCAAGCCATAATAAATTTTCTCCAGGCTCCAGACATGTCCTTGCTATGGATTTCCAATCATTCGGGGTTAGGACTTCATAAGACAAACCATCTAGTAACATTTTGACATAAGCTGATGTAGCCCCATAAAGGGTACAACCTTTTTTCAAATCCTTAATTGTATTCAAATCTAAAGGTGCATATCTTCTCCTTTTTTTACCTACAGAGTCAGTATTTTCAATCACAGGATATGCATGTATAAAATCACTTATATCCTGTCCTTCTCTCTTAGCTTTAACCAATGCTTTTTCTAATCTTGTCATAGGCTTAGGCTTCTTCACAGGCAATTCTGTTTGTGTTTCTGCCTCTTCCCCTCTTTCTTCCTCCATCTCTGAAGGTGGGGTTGATGTGGGCCTGTCAACAATCTGTTCTCTAGGCAGAGTTGAAGCTTCTTCAAGAGAATCATACCATAATTCCTCATTTAAATCTTCTTGCTCTAGGGCAAGATCTTGATCTTTCCTTTTTTTCTCACACTTCCTCCTCTGTTCATTTTTAGAACTTTTCCTTCTCCTACAACTTGCTTGATAGTTTAAGGCTAATTGAACTATGTTGTAGATATAAAATACTTCTGCAGAAATTGAACGAGGCCCATTTTTTGCTTGAAATTCTTTCATTTCATATCCCACTAGCTTCCATTTATCTACATCTATCTTTTCTTCCTCCAAGAACCAAGGGGATGTACGTCTTAATGCAGCCAAGAGTTTAGCAATCTGTACCCAGGTTACAAGTAAACTCTGCTCCTCAATTATCTTGATTATACTCTCTATAGTACCACTCCTGAATGGGGGTGGAGCTGAGGTTGCTTCTGGGGCTGGGGATGAGTCGGCTGAAGTCCAGGGATTGAATATAGCTAACATCTGCCCCATTTCAGCTATAAGAGATTCCTCGTTTAGCCCTTAACAAGTTAAGTTCCTTGTTTATCTATTAGCACGCTCACTTAATCTTTAACAAAGTTTCCTCGTTACTCACGGTTCTGGGTCAGAGAGACTGAGATCTAGATTGGAAGCTTTTCCACTGGAATCAGGACTGTGTCTGTCCCTGTTCGGGCGCCAAATTGCGAAGGTCTGGTCTAGCTCTTCTTGTCAGGATAAGCAGAAGTCCTTGCCCCACGTTGGGCGCCAATTGTAGCGAGCTGTCGTCTCCAGAAGCTGCTGGATCGCTCTCTGGGAAGAGATCTGCTGTGTCTACTCAAATCTCTCAGACAGATTCTTCTTCCTGTAACGAACCGTTGTCTCCAGGCAGTTGCTGTTAACTCTTGTCCAAAGAAGTGACTTCCCTTCCTGCAGAGAGCCCCGTCAAGCCTGATGCAATTCAGAGTCTTCTCCTCTTCCTGGATTGCTGTCCTCTTTATCCTCCCAGAGAATGGGCGTGGGATAATGCAAGGGCTTCTGGGAAGAACCACTTCAGCCAATGGGCTTGCTCCTTCTATCAAGTCAACCTGAGTTCTCACCTTGTAACTATCCAGACAACCTCAGTTCTCACTTAGTAATCCTAACACATACTCAATGTATATGAAGGTATATATAGATATATTAACATTTACATTTCTGTATATACTCCTAAAATGTATTAATTATGTATAAATTATGTGCATATGCTATTCTATTAATACTTTTGCATATTCTAAAAGTTATGTGACCAGGAATGCAGGGCTGGTTTAGTATTAAGTGTAGCGAGCTGTCGTCTCTAGAAGCTGCTGGATCGCTCTCTGGGAAGAGATCTGCTGTGTCTTCTACTCAAGTCTCTCCGACAGATTCTTCTTCCTGTAATGAACCGTTGTCTCCAGGCAGTTGCTGTTAACTCTTGTCCAAAGAAGTGACTTCCCTTCCTGCAGAGAGCCCCGTCAAGCCTGATGCAATTCAGAGTCTTTCTCTTGAATCCTGGCTCTGAATCTCCTCCAACTCTTATCCTTCTCCAGGCCGATCTGCTCTCTGCGCCCAGTGCTGTCTCTTTTTATCCTCCCAGAGAATGGGCGTGAGATAATGCAAGGGCTTCTGGGAAGAACCACCCCAGCCAATGAGCTTGCCCCCTCTATCAAGTCAACCTGAGTTCTCACCTTGTAATTGTCCAGAAAACCTGAATTCTCACCTTGTCACCATCCAGACAACCCCAGTCCTCACCCAGCAATCCCAACAATTAAGAAAACTATTAGTATAATTGACCATATTAATAATCAAATTAATAAAAACCATATGATCATCTCAATAGATGCAGAAAAAGCATTTGATAAAATCCAACATCCATTCCTACTAAAAACGCTTGAGAGTATAAGAATAAATGGACTATTCCTTAGAATAGTCAGGAGCATATATTTAAGACCGTCAGTAAGCATAATATGTAATGGAAATAAACTGGGACCTTTTCCAGTAAGATCAGGAATGAAACAAGGTTGTCCACTATCACCATTACTATTCAATATTGTATTAGAAATGCTAGCCTTGGCAATAAGAGTCGAGAAAGAAATTAAAGGAATAAGAATAGATAATGAAGAAATCAAACTGTCACTCTTTGCAGATGATATGATGGTATACTTAGAAAACCCCAGAGATTCTAATAAAAAGCTATTAGAAATAATTCAGAATTTTAGCAAAGTTGCAGGATACAAAATAAATCCACGTAAATCCTCAGCATTTTTATACATCACCAATAAATTACAACAGCAAGAGATACAAAGAGAAATTCCATTCCAAACAAATGTCGAGAGCATAAAATATTTGGAAATCCATCTACCAAAGAAAAGTCAGGAATTATATGAACAAAATTACAAGGCATTTGCCACAAAAATAAAGTCAGATTTAAATAATTGGAAAGACATCCAGTGCTCATGGATAGGCCAAGCAAATATAATAAAGATGACAATAATCCCCAAACTAATCTATTTATTTAGTGCTATACCAATCAGACTCCCAAGAAACTATTTTAGTTTAGTTAATAACAACAAAATTCATATGGAAGAATAAAAGGTCGAGAATTTCAAGGGAACTAATGAAAAAAGTCAGATGAAGGTGGTCTAGGTGTATCTGATCTAAAGCTATATTATATAGCAGCAGTCACCAAAACCATTTGGTATTGGCTAAGAAATGGACCGGTCGATCAGTGGAACAGATTAGGTACAAAGGACAAAAAAAGGGTACAACTATAGCAATCTAGTGTTTGATAAACTCAAAGATACCAACATTTGGGATAAAAATTTATTATCTGAAAAAAACTGTTGGGAAAACTGGAAATTAGTATGGCAGAAATTAGATATGGATCCACACTTAACACTATAAACCAAGATAAGATCAAAATGGGTCCATGATTTAGGCATAAAAAATGAGATCATAAATAGATTAAAGGAACAGAGGATAGTCTACCTCTCAGACCTGTGGAGGAGGAAGGAATTTATGACTAGAGAAGAACTAGAAATCATTATTGATCACAAAATAGAAGATTTTGATTACATCAAACTAAAAAGTTTCTGTACAAAGAATACTAATGCAAACAAGATTAGAAGCGAAGTAACAAATTGGGAAAATAGTTTTATAGTTAAAGGTTCTGATAAAGGTTTCATTTCTAAAATATATAGAGAATTGATCCTAATTTATAAGAAATCAAACCATTCTCCAATTGATAAATGGTCAAAGGAGATGAACAGACAATTCTCAGATGATGAAATTGAAACTATATCCACTCATATGAAAGAGTGTTCCAAATCACTACTGATCAGAGAAATGCAAATTAAGACAACTCTGAGATACCACTACACACCTGTGAGATTGGCTAAGATGACAGGAACAAATAATGATGAATGTTGGAGGGGATGTGGGAAAACTGGGACATTAATACATTGTTGGTGGAGCAATGAAAGAATCCAGCATTCTGGAGAGCAATTTGGAACTATGCCCAAAAATTTATCAAACTGTGCATACCCTTTGATCCAGCAGTGCTGCTATTGGACTTATAACAAAGAAATACTAAAGAGGGGAAAGGGACTTGCATGTGCCAAAATGTTTGTGGCAGCCCTTTTCATAGTGGCTAGAAACTGGAAGATGAATGGATGTCCATCAATTGGAGAATGGTTGGGTAAATTATGGTATATGAAGGTTATGGAATATTATTGCTCTGTAAGAAATGACCAGCAGGAGGAATACAGAGAGGCTTGGAGAGACTTACATCAACTGATGCTGAGTGAAATGAGCAGAACCAGAAGATCACTATACACTTCAACAACAATACTGTATGAAGATATATTCTGATGGAAGTGGAAATCTTCAACATAAAGAAGATCCAACTCACTTCCAGATGATCAATGATGGACAGAAACAACTACACCCAGAGAAGGAACACTGGGAAGTGAATGCAAATTGTTAGCACTACTGTCTATCTACCCAGGTTACTTATACCTTCGGAATCTAATACTTAACATGCAACAAGAAAATTGGATTTACACACATATATTGTATCTAGGTTATACTGTAACACATGTAAAATGTATGGGATTGCCTGTCATCTAAGGGAGGGAGGGGAAAAATTTGGAAAAATGAATACAAGGGATAATGTTATAAAAAATTACTCATGCATATATACTGTCAAAAATTATAATTATAAAAAAAATAAAATAAAAGTTATGTGAACAAATATAAAATATGACTTAATGTTAGAGTCAACATGGAGCCATTCAAGTTAATTAAGGAAGAGAGTGATGATGATCAGACTTCAACTTTAGCAAATAACTTTGGCAGGGGCATGGAAGATGGAATAAAGAGCTTAGTGACTTGTGGAAGAAAGATTAATTAGGAAGCCATTGGAATAATTCAGATGGAAGGAATGAAGACCTGAATAAGGGTGTTGTATAAATTGGGTGGGGGGGAGAAGAGACATAAAAGATATGGAGAAACATCATGACTTGGCCTGAGTAAATATATGCATAGAAGAAGAGAGAGAAGTTTTAAGAAAACACAAAGTTTACACTGAAGATAAGGTCACAGAGAACAACCAAGGTGACCAGAAAGATGGATGTGTCCTTGACACAAATAAGGAAATTTAGAAGTGGAGTGAGCCTTGGGGAAAAGATAATGTAAAAATATCCATGATATACATTGTAAACATAACAATGACTCATCCTGAGTTTTCCAAAATGAAAAATAAGGAGATTTAATATCAGTCACTGCCTGGGAGCTAGAGCTTATGCTCTGAGGAATGAATGCTTTTACAGCCACAATTCCTCTATACTTGTTATATTTAAAACATCAACTTAGCCATAGATAGTGGGATAGATCAAACAGCATGGTTTGTGGAACAAAAGATAGATATATTGGATGTGAAGAATTTTCCCCCCCAATGGTACCTTACGGGTTATCACATTATAGGTGATAACTGCACTGAGGAGCCAACTCCCAGTGTAAAGGGAGAGTTTTGTAACTGGCAGGTAGAGGGAGGGGTCAAAGTGAGGAGATGTAATAGGATAAAGTGAAGTGCATCTGTATTGGAAACAAACCCCATGACAGGCTATTGCTAGAAGGAAGAGATATGACCCCTTATTATCCTTCTCTGATTGGTTGATCATATATGCCTTGGGAACAGGCCAAAGCTTTCTTTAGGTCACCTCTCTGATGATAGTCAATGAATTATATAAATCTATATGTAACTCTATAATTCTATTTTTTACAATACTTCCAAGCAATATTATTATACAACTTCCCCTAAACAAGGCATCCAGGTTCTGTTTTTATATATATTTTCCTTTTCCCTATTGTTTATTTTATCATAAAAAACACCTGTAACAATTAATTCTTTTGGTCTATAGAGTTTCATTTATGAATTCTTGAAATAGAGCACTAGAAAACCACGATTGGATAATGCCCACTGTGTGAGTAGGGGTGGTAGACCCCCTTACCCAAATTGACTACCCAGAGGCATCTTCAGAAACAAACAGAAAGCATTTATGAGGTCTATACAAGGAGAGGCCCAAGCATTCCAGCTGAGCAGATCCTAAGTCTTTCAGCTCCCATCTCCCAGCATTGTACCTGGCCTGGTGAGCTGGAAATAGTGAATTTGGGTTCATTGGATGAATTAAAAAGGAAGTAACCCTTGACCAATGGTCAGCAATGCTGTCTACTTCCTGTGACTTCCTAAAACTTAGGCCTAGAATCTGACTTAGAATTAGACTTTTTGAGAAATCTTCACCTGGTCCCATTCACTCACCAACATAGAGCAGCTTGACTAAGCCTTGCATTCAAATCACTCTGACTCACATAGATTGGTCAATAGTAAGCTTCATTTGGTTATTCGTGTTCTGAAGGTTCAGAGAAAGTATAAATAGTAATTGTTTCTGTTCTGGCCAGAAATCCCAAGGTCTCCCCTCCCAGTTTGATTTTTTTTTTTTTTTGAGTAGGCAAACTGGGCAGTTTTTTGTTTCCTTTCTTAACCTAGCTTTAAATCAGTGAATGGGTATTGCTTTAGATAATATGAATAAAAATAAAAACAAGTCTATACAACATAATGGGACTCTAAAGTATATCTAGATCACTCAAAATAGAAGTGGCCGTGTTGGAGAATCTATGGTACTGCTTCAGAGAAAAGACATTCTTTGTTCTACCCCATGTGGCTGAAAGCAGCCTCTTCATTAGCTGCACAGCCAGAGCTTGATGTGGTTTGTTATTTCTTTCTATAGCTCATTTTATTTTTATTTTTTTAAATAATTTTTATTTACCAGATATATGCATGGGTAATTTTACAAAATTGACAATTGCCAAATCCCTTGTTCTAATTTTTCCCCTCCCTCCCCCCCTCCCAGATGGCAGGTTGACTAATACATGTCAAATATGTACAGCTCATTTTATAGATGAGAAAACTGAGGCTTGCCCAGGGTCACTTAGCTGGTAAATGTCTGAGGCCAGATTTCAACTCACGAAGATGTCTTCCTGACTCTAGGCCTAATATTTTACCCATTGTATCAGGTAGCTAGCTATATTGTAGGGAATATAATACTTTTAACAACCAACACTAAAAATGGAATTCAAGACACTAATGGATACAAAGGCACTTTCTGTTAACCAGAGTTGAACAATTGGGTGGTGTATTCTAAAACTAAGAATAGATACCAAACTAGTAATTATGGGTATTTTCATGGGGGGAAATGATGACTCTTTGCTATTCCAGAGCAACCTCTTTTCCTTTGGGAGGTTCTATCAGGATTATTAAACTGGTGGATCAGGGGAGACCATAGAAAATTTTCCCTGGATTGTAACAAGGAATTTTATAAAGTTTTTCCTGATGTCTTTGTATATAATAATAGACATATAGATGGATAAGAGTTTTTCTAATTGACAGAATGACTGGACCCAGAATATAAGAGAATATCAATTTGGAACTAAGTCTTTATTGGATTTCCCCAGGTATCTGTGTCCCCATGTTGTTTAATATTTTTACTTAATAACTTCATTGAAAGCATAGATGGTATATTTATCAGCTTTGCTAAAGACATACAATTTGTAAAGAATAGCTAACATTAGATGACAGAATCAGGATCCAAAAATATCTTAATACAAAAATGTTTCAATCTAATAAGACAAAAATTAATTTGGACAAATGTAAATTCCTACATTTGGATTAAAAAAAAAACAACATAAAGTCATAAGATTAGAAAGGTAGTGTTAGAAAGTAATTCATATTAATCAAGTTTGACATTCAATGCCCTTCATAACTGGCTCCAGCCTACCTTTCCAATCTTTTATATTACTCTCATTCATATACTCTCTAGGTCAATCAATTTGACTTTCTGGCTTTTCCTCACCAATCAAGTAAAAAAAAAAACCTAACAATCTGTGGCTTCATTATTAAAGATAAAGAGAAGTTCAGAATGAGGAAAGCAGTATACAGGCTATCCTTTGTCTTGATCAGACCATATGTATTCAATTCTGGGTAATACATTTTAGGCATAAACATTAACAAATAAAAACATTCAGAGGAAGGTAATCAAAATCATAAAAACAAAGTTGGAAATGACGGTTGTCCAACCATCACATTTAATAGATAAAGAAGCTGAGACCTAGCAAGATTAGAGAGACTTGTTTCATCATCACCCAGCAGATAAACAAACACAAACTGAGTAAGCCTTACACTATATCACACAAGGATTGTTGGAAGCTTCAGTAGATGCTTAGCCGAAAAAGATTATATTTGGGGAGAACAGAATAGCTGCTTTCAAGTCCTTGTGGAACAAGGAATAAACTTGTTTTCTTTAGCCTCAATGGACAGAACCAGGAAGAAAATGTGAAAGTTGCAAAAGACATATTATTTATTTCTTGATATAAGCAAAAAGTTCTCAGCAATCAGAACAATCTGAAAGTGACTCCAGCTCCATGAAGCAGTTTTTCCCATCATTAGATGATCTTCAACTAGAAATTTGATCACCAATTATCTGCATATTGTGGAGGAGGTTTCTATTTAAATGTAATTTGCACTAGATTGGAAATTCTTAATCGTTTTTGATATCCTGGACCCCTCAATCAGACTAGCAAAGCCTACAGACCTCTTCTCAAAATATTTTTAAATGAATAAAATTACAGGATTACAAAGAAAACAAATTACTTTTGAAATTAAGATGTATTTTTCCCCATCCAAATTCATGTACCACATAAAATCTATAATGTACCCCTTGGGAGATGTTAGGCTAAGAATCCCTGAATTCAATGTTCCCTGACGTATTTTCCAACTAATTCTGAGTCCTTATATTATTGATGAGAGAAGTGATGATGAGAGATGTAAGATGATCAGCAGAAAGGCCCAAAACTTGTTAAAGGAGGATCTGAGACTAGGATCAAGATGTGTTGTCTCCCAGCCTTGTGTGCTTTCTACTTCTATTACAATACCTTATCTACCATTATACATGATCATAGCTATCTAGAAGAGGACTTGTCAGTGGTTGGGGTTAAGGGATACTATTCCAGGCTTGTTTTGTTTTGGTGTTTTGTTTCTTTTTGTAAAATTCTAATACAAAATTTTTTCTCACCATTTGTCTCTTCATCTTAAAAATCATATGCAAGAAAAAGTCCTCACTGTTTAAGGGTTGCAGGCTTGAGTATAATTTTCTTATAGTGTAAATTTTGATAGACTTTAATGTATTCAAAATTCTTTCTAGCATTTGTGGTGAGGTGTGGGTGTGCCCTTATTTATTTTTGTTTCCCTCTGCTCAATACATTTATATTGTTTCAGATAATTTGTGTGATACAGTGAAAAGTATGCTAGACTAGGGAATGAGGACCTTGGTTTGAATTTCAACTCTAATTTCTGTAACCTTTGACAAGTCTCCAGACCTCGGTTTCCTCATCTATAAAATTATAGATGATCCTATGACTTCTAAGTTCCCTTCCAGTTCAAAAATATATACTCTCAGTATTGAAATATAGGGCTCAGCATTAACAGACATCATTTACATTTGTTCTTGAAGTACACTACTATTTGACTAGTTTCATGGCATAATAATGATTTTTGGTGTTCGGTTTCTCCAGCACAGTAATTTAAAAATCCTGTACAAGATTTCAAACTGACAGTATTGCAGCCAGGGGTCAGATAATCAGCCTCACATGGATTATTCATTAGTATATCAAAGAATGTGCAGTTCATTTGATGTGTTTTGTCCTAGTGATTCAGCATCTTGCCACAAAGTAGAGGCACCTAAGAGCAATCTAAAGAAATGGTTTGGGACTTTCAAGAAATCAGAATATATTTCCTCCATGGGGGAGGAGATTGAACAGTTTGAAACATCTTTGAGATGGTCTCTGTCTTCAAGACCAATTGATACATTATTAGATTTCTGTGGCTAATGGTTGGCCTAGTGAGCTGAGTACTTGCTATAATTATACTGTTCAGCTGAACAGATTGCAGAGTGGAAAAGTTATGAACAAAGCAGGGGAGGCACCCTTACAAAGCACAACTCCAACTTATTTCTGACACCTGTGGGACAGACTTCTGAAGAGAATGACTTTGAAAATGTAGCAGAAACTGGGACAAGTAGGTCATGTCACTTCTCTGTATGGCTTTCAAAGGCTGCTATTCTAAATTAGGCCAAGATTCTAAACAGGCCCCAGTGCCTCCAGAAAGAATTAGTGACTTTAGCAGAGCATGTTTACCTGACCTGATTTCCTGACGTGAAGGACTAACTATTAGCCTTGTAAAAATAGATTCTTCCCCAAAGCAAGCAAATTTTGGCCAGCACCAATCAATCCCGCAGAACTCTACAGTGTGCCTAATGAAGGGGATACATCCATGGAGAACAGGCAGGCGACATCCACCCCTTACAGTGCTTGCCTAAGGTACTAACTCTCACAGGTTTTAAAAGGAAAATAAATTCAGGGTTCTGAATTACTGATTTTGATCATAAATGGTTGGGAATGGGGAGGAGGATTTGTGAAAAGGATTTCAGGATGGACTGTACAGTATTTATTCTTATGTCTATTTCAAGTTGATTAAACAAACATTTATTTTTATACTTTCTCTGTCTCAGACAACAGCTTAGTGTTCAGGGACACAAAGATAAAAATTAAACAATCTCAGCCCTTGAGAAGATTACATTCTATTGGGGGAGAAATGTATATAAAATATATTCAAAGTAATTTCCAGGGGTATAGGATACTAGCTGTAAACAATTAGGAGAGGCTTCCTCTATGAAGCAGTACTTGAGGTAAGTACTGAAGGAAGCTAGAGATTCTAACAAAGCAGAAGTAGAAGGGGATGAATAGAAACAATGTGGAATGCCATTTGTGAGGAACAGCAAGAAGGCCAGTTTCACTGAAACACAGAGTATCTAAAACAAAGAAATATTAAATAGTTCTAGAAAGATAAGATAGAGTCAGAGTGAAGGGCTTTAAAAGTCAAATTTTGTACTTAGTATTTTATCCTGATGGTAAGAGAGAACATTACCAGTAGTAATATATGTAGCATGAGCCATAGTATGAGTATAGTAGTATGAGACATAGAAAATGTGTAACAACAGCCATAGCTAGAATGATTAACCAAGAAAGAAGGGAGAGAGAAGGGGAAAGGGAGGGGCAGATTCTGGTTCTTTGAACAGAGTTAAGGATCAATCCCTGCAGGTGTTTGATGTCTCAGAATGAGTGTAAATAACAATTCTTTCTGTTTGGAGCAGAAAATCTGAAAGTCTTCCCCTCCTAGATAGATTTTTTTTACTAGGTATAAGAAGCCCTTTCTTCCCTAGCCTTAATCACTGAATGGGTAGTGCTTCAGACAAACAGGCCCTGCAATGATCTTAGCTTTAAAAGAGCAAGGTCTTTTACTGCATCTGGGGCCATCAATAGTCATCCTGATCTGTATCTTGCCACTGGATCCAGATAGCTCCAGAGTAGAGCGTGAAAATGATGATTTTGCAAAGCCCTGCCTCACTTAAATCCAATTCATTTTCAAGTCATGATGTCCTGATGTCACTGGTCTTTTTCTGAAAACAAAAGACAAACAATAATGACTAATGGAAATTAGACTGATATAATTAATTAAAAGAGAAGTTATAAGTGGGTTAGGGAGGGGGACAGGTGTTGGTAAACTGATTCCTAAAGGGTTTGAGTGACCCTCTTGCCCTCATATTTGATTATAAAATCAAAACATGTTTTTAAAAATCCTTTGGTATCTGTTTACATGTTAAACTTTTCTTCATGTTCTATCGTTTAATGTTACTTGTACAGCCTGAAGTTTTCTTGAATCCTTAAGTTTTCTTGAATCTTTATATTGCTGCCTTCTCCCTCAGATCTAATAGTATTTGCTCTGAGTTACTCAATTGTACTCACCTAGACATTTTCACCTGAGAATTAATTTAACACAGTAGAACGCTGGAAGACACTAAAATCACATTCCATGTCATACACAATAGCTGTGTTACCATGACTTTGAACCTCTTTTAGCTTCAGTTTTCTCCTCAATGTAATTGGATGATAATACCTATATCATTAATATCTCAGGGATATTTTCAGGAGATAAATAGGTAAGGAACTTGACAAACCTTCCAGTGACCACTTATTATTGCTATGATTGTCATATATTTCAGAATGTAAGTTTGCTAAAAAGTACATTGCAACCAACAAAGGCATAGTGTTTTAAACCAACTTGCTTGTCCCCTATGCCTGGAATTCTCTCTAACCTCATCTCACTTTACACAAGAAGCTTTTCCTGATCCACCTTAATTCTACTGCTTTCTCATTTTTGATTACCTCTACTTTATTCTGTATAAAGCTCAGTTGTACAGGAGAGAGCAGGAACAGTTTTTTTTTAATAGAATTTTATTTTTCCAAATACATGTAAAGATGGTTTTCAACATTAATTTCTGCAAGATTTTGTGTTCTAAGTTTTTTCTCCTTCCTTCTTTCACCTACTCTCTCCTCAAGATAGCAAACAATACAATATAGGTTAAACATGCACAATTCTTCTAAAAATATTTCCATATTTGCCATGTTATGCAAGAAAAATAAGACCAAAATGGGGAAACAAAACAAAAAGGAAACAAAAACACAACAAAAAGATGAAAATAGCATGCTTCGATCCACATTCAGTCTTTACAATTTTCTTTCTGAATATGGATGGCATTTTCCATCCCAATTCTATTGGAATTGTCTTGGATCACCACATGGCTGAAAAGAGCTAAGTCTATTATAGTTGATCAGCACACAATCTTGCTATTACTGTGAACAATATTCTTCTGAGACTGCTTACTTCAATCAGGATCAGTTTATATGTCTTCCCAAGCTTTTCTAAAATTAGCCTGCTCATCATTTCTTGTAGGACAATAATATTCCATTACATTCATAAGCCATAAGTTATTTAATTGTTCTCCAATTGATGGACATTCACTCAATTCCTTACCACTACCAAAAGAGCCGCTACAAACATTTTTGCACATGTGAGTCCTTTTCCCTCTTTTGTAATGTATACAAACTGAGTAGTGACATTGTAGGATAAAAGAGTATGCCCAGTTTTATTATCCTTTGGGCATAGAGGAACTTTTTTTTAACCCTTTCTTTGTATCCTCAATGCCAAGAACATAGTCTGGACTTAATAAAATATTTGAATATTGATTGACTAGATATTTTCATTCCTTTAAATCTAGTTCTTCTCCAATGTAAAAGGAGCCAGGCAATTCTACCCATGTCTTTTGTGCTATTGCTCTCTCTCTCTCTCTGTCTGTCTCTATGCGTCTTTGTCTCTATGTATCTCTTTCTCTCTGTGTCTCTATCTCTCTCTCTCTCTCTCCTTTCACTCTAGCAATAAACAACTTTTCAAAATCAGCACTTCTTAGATATTTGATAAACGTGGATAGTTACTGGCAATTAATTTGAGCACTTCTCATTATTAACATTTTAAAAAAGAATCCTTTCCATCTTCCATACATATCTACCACCACCACTTTGCTTGCTTCAACAAACATGGTCATGTATAAGTGTGGCATATAATATAAAAGGTTGGGAACAACATGTATGTAGTAAGTCAATCATTCCCTAGCAGTCTTCTCTCCCACCCACCCAACCTCTCTGCACTTTTAAATGAGTATGATAGAAAATACCAAATCATCTCTGAGCACTGTTGTATGAACTATAATTACCGTGTCATAGACTCTGAGCTCCTTTAAATAAAAAGACAGAATTCTTTTGAATGATTTGAATAGGATCACATAGTTTACCATATGGACAATTTTTAAAAATCATATCAAATTCTTGTGTTGTTATAACTGCCATTAGAAATTATATTATTTTTAAAGCTTATTTAGATTTACATAGATGTACCTCCCATTGTCTTTGTGCTTTGAGTCTTGTTTAACCACCTCAAACAATGGTATGGTGAAAAGTGACCCAGAATAGGAATCAAGAAATCTGTATTCTGGCCTTATTCTGTTACTTATTGGCTTTTCAAGCTTGGGCAACTCAATTGAAGCTCTTTGGGCTTTGGTTTTCTCACTTGCAATATTAGAGAATGTCATAGATGACCTCTAAGATTTCTTCCAGCTGAAAAGCTATCCTAATTAAAATGGAAAGGCATTTATTAATCATTTGCCATATGACAAGCACAGTGCTAAGTGCTAGAGTTACAAACAGAAAAATTAAAGTTCCTGCTCTCAAAGAGCCTATTAAAGAAAACAAGACGGTTCAGTCACAGAGCAAATGATTAGACAACATGGTCATTAGGATATGGAGGACAAAACAGGACAGATGATAAGGCCTGGAGTACATCAGGGAGCAATGGCAGTGTTGATGGCCCCTGACCAATTACTATTGAGAAAAGTAATGGCCCCAACATTTGGAAATGAACAAATATATAGTTGGGGGATCAGCATCTGATTGAGATTATAGTGAGAACAAGGAAATGGCAGATGATCTGTTTCTAAAGGCCTTCTAATTTTATATATTTAGAATTTAAAATATATAATTTTATATATTTAGAATTTCCAGGGCCACTCTCCCCAAAAATAACTATCATTACTAGTTTCATGCTTTACCAACTCTCCATGTTTATGGAAGGGCACTAAAGAGGAATGAAGCAAGATTTACAATAAGCCTCCATGCAGAAAACTGGTTAAGCATAATTATTATTATTTGCTTGGGAATGACTCCAATATATTCAATGCAGTTGATAAAATTAACTGACCTAGAGAAGAAGCAGCATTTTATCTATGCTGACACTAGAACTGATTAAGTCTTGGCCTTCTCCTGCTCAGTGACCTCCAAGCCAGAGGATAGGTGAAACTCTTCTACCTAAACAGTTCTGCCCACATTGGAGCAGATCCTGAAAAAATGTATAGGAAGATTTGCTCACAGATCCAGTCTTCCCCTCCTTGGCACTAATAGCTCTAGGAAAATATCCTGACTTTACCAAAATAAGGACTCCGAGGCACACATGGAAGGGAAAGACCTAGAGATAAGCTTTTATGTAACAATGGAGCAAGAGCTGTGGCTGGCTCGTGGTTGGGCCATCTTTGATGAGGATATCCTTAGAAATTAAACAAAAAGCCTTCTCTAGAGTTGAGTCATTTCTCAGTCTTCCACTGTTAGATCCTCAAAGCCATGTCATTCTTTTGCACCTGTTTTGCATGTGAAATTCAGAAACCCTGTGTATAAGTGGACTTGAATCTTTCTAGAAATGCTACTGCTTGTCAGCTCTTTTCCATCAGGACTTTCTCATTCTCATTTTTTTTCTCCAATGCAGCTGAGCCTTTAGACAAGAGGCATTATACCCAGTTAGAGATGAGGCAGGGAATCCTTAAACTGGCACTTTTCTCAGAATTTCTCCATGGTACTTGCTTCTGGTACAGCAACAGTAATGAATATGATGCCCACAGAACTGCTTCTAGTTTTTTTTCCCCCCTCAGGCTATTGGGGTTAAGTGACTTGTCACACAGCTAGGAAGTGTTAAGTGTCTGAGGTCAGATTTGAACTCGGGTCCTCCTGAATTCAGGGCTGGTGCTCTATCCACTGCGCCACCTAGCTGCCCCACTGCTTCTATCTTGACAGACACTTGTCCTACCTGGAGAATAGAGCTCCCCAATTTCTATCTTTTCCAACCAGAGAGAGGAAGAAACCTTCAAGACAAAGGGTGCTGAGGTGGTCAATGATGAGGTGAATTCCTTGGGTGTCTTTCTCAAGTGGAAGATCTGGGAGGAGTTCCTAGATGTCCACCCCCACCAACCCATTCAACCAGAGAGAAGGAAAGGCTCGGGGCAAGGGTTACTGCTAATGTTTTATTTCACAAGAAATATCAAGATGAGTCACTAGTTATGGCAAGTGGTCTATGAACTTCCCATCAAGTGGTATGCCATCCTGGAAGCTGAGTTTGTACTTCCATATTTAATGGCATTGGTAATGTCAATAATAAGTATCTCTCCCAATAAAGAAGATCATAGCCCATCACAACCTTCCTTTCCTGTGCCTGTTTTTCACATCCTCCTGTATTCCCAATGTGTTCTTATAAGTGTGTTAACTAAGTTATTTTTCAGGCATTTATTGAACTTGAGTGTGAAGCAGAAAGCACCATTATATTTTCCATTGAAATTCCTATGAACTATTTTTATAATATTGACACACAACCTTAATCACTTTCACATTCATCTCATATCTTTGCTATATATGTTTTCTAAGCTTCTAGATTCCTACTTTTTATTTCAAAGTAATTTGATATGAAAATATAATTTATTATTTTTAAAATTCCATAACTTTGAACTAAATACCTAATTTTGTTTTATTATGGAGTCAATATTAGTTTTTGATAGCATATGTATACCAATGGAGTTGACTGTCTATTATCTCTCACTTCTTCACCTTCTTTGCAAATCATGTTTTATACTATAGTTTACAGATATATGTGTGTGTGTGTATGTGTGTGTGTGTATGTATGTGTGTGTATATATATATATATATATATATATATATATATTGGACCATGTAAAGATTCATTCCTCTGCATTAACCAATAAAAATTATAATAGTAATATTAATAAGTATTTCCATAATACTTTTAGGGATGTAAAACATTGTATTATTGCATCCTTTCAAGACTGGATCTTCCTAATTCCTTATTTGTAATTTGTGGTTTTTTTTGTTGTTCACATCCATAATATGTCTCTCCATGGTTATTTGGTTGGTCTTCAATTTCAGTTTTTCAGAGACTGTCAGGCCCTACAACTCAACCATACAACAATATTCTGTGAATAGTGATATTAAAATGAGGGCCTTTGTTTCAGGTAGTATATAGTCATTTAAAGAACTTTGCAATTTTCCAAAAGAAATACAGCATATATATATATATATATATATCTATTTTATTCTTCATTTGATATCAATGACCAAAAAAATTATGTCTGTTGTTATAACTTTAAAGGAATCCTGAATAATTTTGACATCTGTACATAAAAGACAGTTGTTGGAGGCAGGTACATATATAAGAACCCAGAGCACTGTACCTAGGGTCAGGAAAATACAAGTTTAAATTTGGCCTTACATACTTACAACCTGATTCTCTACTTCAGTTTCTTCAATTTTAAATTGGAAATAATAATAGAAATTACTACCTCCAAGGTTGTTGTAAAGATCAAATAAAATAAGACTTTTAAAGTACTTATCACAGTGCCTAGCACATATTAAGCTTTTAATAAATATTTGTTTCCTTCCTTCCATTAAAGCTGCTTTTTATTCTAAAATCAAATGCTCTTTTATAATTAAGAAACAAGCACAGTGATCTTGTATTCTGCATACCTTTGAGTCAATTATATGATGGTAAATACATAGTCCCCTGTGAAATATCACTTGTGAAATCCTTCCTGTTCTCAACTAAATAGCTTTATCAAGAATACCCTAGATGCCTATGTAGATTATTCTCACGAAATTTTGTATAAATGGGAAAGTGGGCATTGTCACTACTATTGATTTACATGGCTAAAACTTTTGTTATGAAATTATCATAAGCATAAATCTGAAAGTGCTTTAAAATGTGAGTTCTTATTATCTTCAATTTTGCCCCAGGTTCCTTCTTCTTGAGTTGGAATGACAAGCAGCAAAAGTTCTATATTTTTGTCAGCAAATTATTTCTCTCTCTTGGCTTCTTGTAAATGGTCCTTTTACTTGCCATTCCTTCCATACTATCCTAACATGAAATCCATGTTCTTTCTCCCCATGCCAGCCACCACTCTGTAGCAAAGAAAATATATTCCTGTTCTTTGCCTTCACAGTGCTAATTTCCAAAGGGCCTCCTTACAGAGAATTACAGAGGAGTCTGAAGCAGTCTGTCATCCTTAGATAAGTAATGGAGATAGATGCTATTTGTGGGAAGCTAATTATGCTGCCACAGTATTGCTTTTTGTTGCATGCCAGATATATCTCCAATAGAGAGTACTCAAAAATCAAAACTTCTTAGTATAAGAAGAAAAGTTTAAAGTTACAGATGGTCTATCTACTATTTACACACACAGATCTTAAGGTAGCGCACAGCCTAGAGCTTACTAAGGAGTATAATGACCAATAAGACAATATACATTTCTTATACAAAACACCAAATATTATTGACTCCTGACATTATACCCCACATTAAAAATGTGGGGGGAAGTATATCTTGACAGTCAAGTCAAGCTGTCATGGAAACCAAATAATAGAAATTCATCAAGTTGTTGTTCAGTAATAGAATTGAAAGGGATCTTAGAAATCATCTAGTATAATGTGTCAAATATATTGTCTACGATATGAGGAATATAGTTGCCCCAACCAGATTAAATGTAATTGAAAAGGGGAAGCTAGGTGGTGAAGTGGATAGAGCACCAGCCCTGAAGTCAGGAGGACCTGAGTTCAAATCTGGTCTCAGACACTTAACAGTTGCTAACTGTGTGACCCTGGGCAAGTCACTTAGCCCCAATTGCCTCAGGGAAAAAATGTAATTGAAAAATAATTAACAGAATAAAAAAGACAATAAAATATAATATTCACATATGGTTATTGAAGTTAATTTGCTATCCCATAGGGATCCTTAGGCTCCCTTTCCTAATTGAGTTTGACATCACCAGTCTGGTCTACTGCCCACATTGTACAGATGAGAAAATAAAAGGCCAGGGAAGTTTAATGACTGCATTGTACTACTAGTTAGTTGAAGAAATGAAGCTTGAACCCAGGTTTTCTGAGTCCCAGTCCAGTTCTCTTACCATCCCATCCAACTGTTACCTTTCCACAATATTTCATTTTCATTTTCATTTCCACTTCAAAATTTCCTTTTGCATTGTGTATTATCACCTCAGTCATCTGTTTTGTGTATATAAAAGTGGGCTCCTGTAAATCATAACTCTGATTCAATAGCCCTTGCTACTCTTCTCAGGTTCTGTATGTTTAGTTATTGGTTTCATAAATCATGAACTTTAGCAAGCACAACGCTCTATTGACAAACTATTAATGAGTTATGAGTCCAAAAACAAGAGCATTTAATCAAGACATAAAAGCAGTGTAAATAAAAATGGAGGGGGAAGTAGACTTTATTCTCTGTTTCTTTATAAAACTGGGTACATATTCTTAACCATCCCAAGGCGATGGAAAGAAGGAAGAAAAACTTAGAAAGTGTTAGGGAAAACCACTCATTAACTCATGGACAGACAGGATAAAGAAACAGGTTATTATTCAAGCTCCTGTCAGCATGTTTTCAAAGACTACCATGGAAATGCACTAATATCTTTAATATCTTTTCCTCAGTAGACCATAACCAGTAGAACCAGACATGGCTACTCAAAATAGCCAAAGATTCCCTTTCCTCAACTGCCCCAACAATGCTTATTTGTACCTTCTTTTTCAAGAGTCCTTTCTTCTTTTTTGTTTTATTTTCCCACATTCACACTTCTAATATTGCTTACAGAGACATAAGTCTCTAGCATTTAGCATATAGTAAGCACTTAATGCCATTTCATTCATAGATTCATATTAAATTTTTTAGTCATAATTGGGGTTAAGTGACTTGCCCAGGGTCCCACAGCTAGTGTAAAGTATCTGAGACCTATTTTGAACTCAGATCCTTCCAACTCCAGGCCTGGTGCTCTATCCACTGCACCATCTAGTTTCTCCCATATTTTCTTAAAGTAAAATATAGCATTGATATCTTTCTTTTTTCTTTTCTGCACATTTTACCATATGACTATGCCAATTAGCTATATATTCACCCTGTTTGATCTTGCAGAATGCAGATATGAATTTGTTCATTTGCAGCCCACTCTTTTCTAGAGGCACCAAAATCAGCATCAAACACTGTGCAAATAAAAGCTGCCCACTCTTACAATTATTCCAATATAAAGAAGGTTCAACCTGCCTATCTCTTCAAGACTCAGGCACTTTCCCATACTACTTGATTATGGAGCATCCCATGCCATATTTATTTCATGGAGTATATGGTCTTTAGCTTGTGAGAGAGAGCAAGTATAGAAATGCTCATTCATATTGAAATGAATATTAACTTTTAAAAATAAAAAATTCTATTTGTTAGGAACTATGTATGTATATAACTATGAGTTTATATTTAAGATTTGATCCTTTTCTTTCTGTTAAGAGACACTGACTAATAAGAGAACAAATCTACTTAATTTCCCTTTATATAGTAGCTGGGTGATGAAGTAAAGAAAGCCCTGGGCTTGGAATCAGGAAGACTCATCTTCCTGATTTCAAACCTGGCCTTAGATACTTCCTAGCTGTGTGAGCCTGGACAAATTGCTTAATCCCATTTGCCTCAGTTCTTTATCTGTACTATGGGTTGGAGAAAAAAAATGGCAAATCAATCTAGCATTGTCCATCTTTCCCCAGCTTCTCCTCTACTATTAAAACTTCTTTAAGCCTCTTTTATGTGAGATAATTAATTCCATTCTACTTTTCCCTTCCATTTTCTCCCAGTGAATCTTTTTAAATTTATTTTTACTTTCTCATCATAACCAGCTCACACCCTTTGATTGTATACATTCTTTCTAACTATCCTAATGATGATAAAGTTCTTCCCAGTTGCAGAGCCAGAGCTTTAGGGATAAGAAATAGATGAATGCTTTCAAAAAAGAAAAAAAGAAAAAAGAAAAAAAAAGATTGTGGAAGGAGAGATTAAGCCACTGACAGCTGGGAGGAAGAGCTAACAATATTTTGACAACAGTGAAGGTGGAACCTTACCATATGACAGTGGTAGAGGCGAGTAGCCTCAACTTGGTAATATTTTATGGATAACTGTAACATCAGAATATATTTTCATTTCATGAAACCAAGAGTAGAAACAAAAAGCCTTCCAAGGGTACCATCCATATGAGCTTGGCAAAAAACATGTCAGCAAAAGCACACCAAACACATGGCTAGGTCATGCAGAATTTTTTTGTAGAAATGAAAGGTTTTATGATGTTATTCAAGACAAACTCATTTTTGTCAAAAATTATAGATGAATTATACTGATTGATGTAGATTATGGAAGAAAGTCAAAGTTATATTTTCATTTTAGTAAGCATTTTAGGACACCATACTGTGCTGATAATTCAAATATAAATAAAAAACACAGACACTATTAAAGGAGCTTATATTCTAATGGAAGAAAACAACATGCAAAAAGAAACTGAAAAGGGAGGATAAAAGGAAAGAGAAAGTACTTACATTAGGGCCTGATAAAAACCATCCAAAAAGAGAACTGGAGTCCCGAGAGAAATAAATACCTAGCAGATATGAATCTTTTCCTTAAAATGGAGGCTTTGGAATTTGGAACTTGCCCAAAGGCCTATAAAACTATGCATACCCTTTGATTCAACAATGTCACTACTGGATCTGGATTCTGAAGATATCATAAAAGAGAGAAAAGGACCCACATGTGCAATAATGTTTTTAGCAGCCCTTTTTATAGTGATAAGTAATTGGTATTGCCCATCGACTGAGAAATGGCTGTATAAGTTATGGTATATTAATATAATGGAATATTGTTGTTCTGTAAGAAATGATATCAGAAATGCCTAGAAAGAGTTACATTAACTGATGCTAAGAGAAGTGAGCAGAACCAAGAGAACATTACATATAATAACAAGAAGGTTATGTGATGATCAACTTTGAGGGACTTAGTTCTTAATTCAACAATGAGGTGATTCAGGCCAGTTCGAATAGACTTGTGGTGGAAAGTGCCATCCACATCCAAAGAGAGAACTATGGAGATTGAATGTGGATCAAAGGATATTATGTTCACCTTTTTGTTGTTTATTTGCTTGGATTTTTTTTTTTTTTGCTTTCTTGTGCTTTTTTTTTCCCTTTTGATCTGATTTTTCTTTCTTGAATATGGTAGTATGTTTCAAAGAATTGTACATATTTAACTTATCAGATTCCTTGCTATCTTTGGGAGAGGGGAGGGAGGAGGCAAGGGAGAAAAAATTTCAACACAAGGTTTTGCAAAGATGAATGCTGAAAACTACCTTTACATGTATTTGGGAAAATGAAATACTATTAAAACAAAAAATGCATAAGCGATAAAAATAGGAGCTCTGGGAGTAACTGATCAATCAAAAGAAAGAGTTAATGGGGCAGAGCGAACTTCCAAAGAGAAAAGATTGTAAGTACTTTGCAGACCTTAGAGTACTTTATAAATGCTACCTATCATTATTATATTCAGTAAATACACCACATAATCAAATACTACAATTTTATATTATAGCTACAATAATTAATGATGTTACTACTCAAAAAGAGCTATGAAGAGTACAATTAACTACTGACCAATAATTTCACAATCAAATACCTGACTAAACTGCACAAGAATATAATATTCCATGTCTGTTCTTTATTTATAATAAAGCACTTAATTCAGTAAAACAAAACTCAGCCATAAAGTCTGTCCTGCAATGAAGTACCTCTCATGATAAAATCATCTAAAATTCTTTGATAAATGCAACTGAGAAAGCTTTGTTCAATGATTCTTTGATTGTGAGGCATTAAAAATGGAGAGAAAATATGCTCACTAAAGAAAAATAGAGGAGAAAGAAAATTTAGAAGAAGAAAAAAATTTAGAGCAAGAAAGAACAAATCGTAATATAAATAGTTGTCAAAGCTCCCTAAAACTGAATGCTAATTCATTCCCTCTTCCCACTAATTCATTTTCTGCCCTGCCCTCCTATGTCCTATTTCATCCTCCACACCAGACAACTAGAAATTTAAAGAACTAAATAATTTGACACTGGATTTCTGGGAGGATGTCTTTATCTTCATCAGAACCATTATTATCTTGGTGCTGTACATACATACATGGAAAGCAATCTAGAACTATGTCCTCCAAGTCACTAAACTCTGATGACCCATTGACTCAACAATATTATTGCTAGACCTAAATTCCAAGGAGATCATAGGGAAAGGATCTATATAAAATTATTTTTAGTAGCTCTTTTCATACCACCAAAGAATTTAAAATGAATCTGTTCTCTAGAATGGTGGATAAAAAATCTAGAGAATCTAGAAATAGATTCCAAAAAAAAATGAAGATGAATAAAAGAAATAATAGACACAGTATAGCATGGAAAAAGTGGAAATTGGCATATCATACCACTGTCATTAGCACCCAGCAAACACTAGCAAGATATGACCTGGTAGCTAAAAGCAGAAACTTGATATCTTTCATAGATTGAAAAGATGACAAATGCCCATATTACAAATGGATCTTATAATATATCCTGTAGAAATAAACCAGTAAGTTGTACTAGATCTTGACCACTGCCACAGGCTGAATTGTTACCCATAATTTCCTATAATGTCAATTCCTAAGAACTTAAAAATGATATTTTTATTTTTAATTATTTTTTAAGTTATTGAACATTTCTTTCTTTCCTCCTCTACTAAAGGGAAAAAAATAAACAAAACCTTTGTAACATATAGTCACACAAACTCCCATGTTGATCATGTTCAAAAATGTGTTCTAATTTGCATATTAGTCTATCATCTCTCTCTCAGAAGGAAAATAACACTTTTTATCATTGATCATTTGACATGGTTGATTAGTGAGCTGATAAGAGAACAGCAACATTTTCAATAGCAGTTGCTATCCCAAATAACCATAATCTCCAAGCTACATGGAATGAAGAGCTTTCAAATTATAGAGACCAATCAGAGGAGATAAAAAATCATCTGGGAGCAATCTGCCCCTGAAGCTGTGCCAAAGGTGCCTTCAATGAACCACAGGGGCTATATTTGCATCCTAATTTTTTTAATTAGCCATTAAAAGTAATTATTTTACCCACATGTGAAATTGTCCAAAGAACATCAAATATAAAGAAATAATAACAGGACAATAAAATTCCAAGACTGTTTCCATCTGAACTCCAGTGAAAAAGATGAGAAGAATGGGATGATTATAATAATAACCTACATCTGTGTTCAGCTTTATACTTTTCAAAAAGTTTTCTCATCTGCTAGCTAAATTGATTCTTACAATTGCTTTGGCAGATGATGTTATTTCTATTTTACAGATGAGGAAAGTGATTCCCTGTAAAGACCATTGACTTGCCTAAGTTCACCTACCTAGTTAGTAGCAGAGCTAAGACTAGAATCTGAGTTTTCTGGATCTCCTTCTTCTCCACATTCTAACAAATAAAGTCAGTTCCTAGTCTACTTTAAGCTGAGAAGTAGTGTATTGTAGAATACAGTATAATGAATATCAACTACTAGATTCCAGGTCATAAAAAAACAGAATAGAATCTCACCTCTGACACTTGATTAGAAGCAAGTTAATATCAATTAGTCATTATTATAATAAGGTATTTTTAAGGATCAATTCAGATAAGGTATATCAAGTATTTTACAAATCTTAAAATGCTGGATAGATATCAACAGTCTCTGCAATATGTCTTCAAAACTTCTTTTCCGGCCTATGATGAGAGCCTCCTCATTGGTCTCCTTACTTCATTATCTCTCCTCTCCAATCTATCCTCCACAAAGTTACCAAAGTGATTATTCTAAACATGAGTCTGACCATGTCACTCCTCTCTTAATAAATACCAGCAACTTCCAATTACCATAGGTTCCATATAAACTCTACTGGCCTTTTACCATCTAGCTCCAGACCAAATTTTTAGTCTTATGATACTTTACTCCCTTTTGTACACATTATGGTCCAACCAAACTGGCTCATACATAATAGTCCTTGTCATTTCCATGCCTTGCATCAGCTATCTCACATACCTGAAACATCCTCTCTTTACTTCTGCTTCTTAGAATCACTTGTTATTGTTGTTCTGTCATTTAGTCATTCAAACATGCAATCACATCATTTCTGATTCTTTGTGACCCCATGAACAACAACAGGTCTTTATATTCTTTACTCTCCTCTAAAGTTTGACCAAATTCATGTTTGCTTCATTCCTGACACTATCCATCTCATCTTCTGCCATCCCCTTCTCCTTTTTACCTTCAGTCTTTCCCAACATCAGGGTCTTTTTCCAAAAAGTCCTCTATTTTCATTATGTGGTCAAAGTATTTAAAGTTTGGGTTCAATATTTGTACTTCCAATGAATAGTGTAAATTAATTTATTTTAGTATTCACTGATTTGTTCATCTTTCTGTCCCAATGTATTCTCAAAAGACTGCTTCAGCAACCCAATTTGAAAGCATTCAGCTTTCCTTATAGTCCAACTTTCACTGTTACTAGGAAAACGATAGTTTTTAGTGTATGAACCTTTTTTCAGCAAGATAATATCTCTGCTTTTTAGTATACTCTCTAGACTTGCCTTAGCTTTCCTTCCAAGGAGCAAGTGTCTTTTAATTTCCTGGCTGTAGTCACCATCTGCAGTGAGCTTTGTGCGCAAGAATATAAAATCTGACGCTGCATCCATTTCTTCTCCGTCTATTTGCCAGGAAGTGATGGGAAAAGTTGTCATGATCTTCAATTTTTTTTAGTGAAGCTTCAAGATAGGTTTTATGCTCTCCTCTTTTACCCTTATCAAGAAGTTTCTTAATTCTTCACTTTCTGTCATCAGAATGGAAACATTTGTATATCTGAGATTATTAATATTTCCCTTGGTAATCTTAATTCTGGCTTTTGATTTGTCCAGCCAGCATTTTGCATGATATACTTTGCATATCAATTAAATAAATAAGATAACAATATATAGCTTTGTCATATTGTTTTTTCAATCTTAAATCAGTCAGTTCTTCCATGTTTGGTTCTGACTATTGCTTCTTGATCCGCATAGGACTTTTGGAGGCAAATAAGATGATCTGGTACTCTGATTGCTTTGATTATTTGTGGCATTTTGTTGTGATCTGCCATGACAAGGCAAGGGTCCAGGAGGGATTTGGAATCTCTAGGTTCCCCCAAGGTTCAGCTCAAGCACTGTTTTATAGAGGAGTTTTTTCTTGATCTTCCCAATATCTAGGGCCTCCTTTTCCTCATACAAAAAACAAACCAAAAAAAACTTTATAAATTTTCATATATTCATGTTTCATATATATATACTTATATACACATATACAAACACATACACACATATCACACATATATTATGTTTAGTAAATAGAGCTTTGGGCATGGAATCAGGAAGAACTGAGTTCAAATTCTACCTCAGACTTAGTTGTAAGAGCCTGGGCAAGTCACTTAACCTCTGTCTCAATTTCCTCATTAGAAAATGGAAATAATAATAATAATATCTGTCTCTCAGGATTACTGTAAGAACTGAATAAGAGAATGATTTTAAAGTACATAGTAAGTGCTTTTTAAATGCTAGATATTATTATAAATAGAAGTGATAAAATTTGGACCCTTTTTTGAATTCTAAACCCAGGTTTATTTCTACTTCACCATTTCTGTCTTTTTCCTTTTGCACATTTATAAGTAGCTCAAAAGAAATGGGAAATGCACAAATTAAGAGAATTTACCCCAAATGTTCACATGAGATATTTGTGCCCAACCTATAGAGCATTCTGAGCTTGTATTGATCGGACTTGACTCTGGCATGGTAATGTTATTCTGGTTCTCTTTGAAAACAAAGAACAAAAGCCAATGAACATACAGAAATTTTGGTGGAAAAACAAGCTATGTATAAACATAAAAATATTCAATAAATGGCAATAACTTAATAAAAACAGGAGCTTGCACTCAGAGGGAACAATAGTATAGCTTGTTAGAGCAGAAGAAAGACTGAACCAGTCCAGGGACCTAATTCTGCTTTTGCAACTGACTAAGTATAAGCTCTTGGGCAAGTCACTTAAACCTTATTTTCTTTAGCTGTAAAATTAAGATAATGATTCTTGTACTACCAGCCTCATAGAGTTGTGGTGAGGGTCAAATGAGAGATGGCAGATATAAAACCATTGGTATCTTTTAAGTGCTATGTAAATGTAAGTTATTATTAAGAGGCAAGGTTATTGCTTCCATTGGAAAGCTGAATATAATTTTTATGTTCTTCCCAGACAGACTGAGGTTCTTTCTCTCTGATTGTTTCCCCTGAGGGAAAGTGGTGATAAAAATATTTATAATTCATATGAACTCTTACAGTCTCCAAAGCATTTCAGGACATCTGATGCTATATTTTCTTTAGACTCAACATTATCCCTCTGCAGGAAAAAATAAACTAAATATGTTTCATCTTGCTAGTTTTATCTGTGGCCAATTTCTTTTAAAAGGAAATATATATGCACACAAAAACATTCATATAGATAAAATATGATATATAAATTATGTAAATATTAAACAAAATTCTATAAATACATTTATGTGTACATAAACACACATACAATGTGCAATGTGTATATATGCATACATATATACTTAAAGGGTGTGTGTGTGTGTGTGTGTGTGGTGTGTGTATATATACCTATACACATACTCCACAGCTGAGGGATGAGAAGAAAGGATAGGTACTGAAAAAAGGAGTGTTTGCTTGCCTGGGACATATCTATAAACAATCTCAACCAAGGGTGATTTTCAGAGCACTTAATTGAAAGCTTGACTGCAGAGGACAAGGAAGTCAGAGAAACTGGGCTATATTGCATCAAGGTAGCAGCTGTTACCAGTAGCCCTGCAAACTCCCCCAGCTTTTCTACCACATCTTGGGGGGACATAGGGAGGAGGAAATAAGTGCATTCCTAAAACCAACTTATAAAAGAAAGTAGACCTTCTAAACAAATGATTGTTAGCTGGGTCTATTCTATTGCTATAACCCAGCTCTTTGTTTTATTTTATTTTTTTAAGGGTGAGCTAATGAAATATGCAAGGCTCTGAAGCTAGACAGTGAGAGGATGCTAATTGTAGAAAGACTACTTTAGATCATGTAGTCATCATGGAAATGAAATCCAATGATAACCTATTAAACACTTGAAGTTGGTGATCCTATCCCTTTTAAGGTTTCTCCAGGTCTTTCCTGATATCTCTGTGGCACAGTCTTAAGCTGGTACTGTTACTTGGAAGCAAAATCGTGCCTATTATATTCCAAGCTGTCTTAGACCTGATTACCTATTGGAAGCTTCTCCCTATGATGGTATAAACCAGGGCACAATAGAAAATCTATCCACTTAATGGAAAGCTGTTTCTAGCTACATGGATCCTTTCTCAAGACCTGTGGTTCTAATACAAGGTAAAGGGGTGATGGGAGGAAATAGTATATCCCATGTTCAAATAACTCTCTTAATCATTATGTTAGGAACCTCCTAATAGCTCAAAACTCAGACTCCCTTTACCCAATGCAATCATCTTAACCAAATACCATCTCTGTCACAGACACATTTACCACTTCTAACATGACATTTCCAGAATAGTCCCATGATTGTCACAATAATTTACTGTATGTCCTGCCTCAGTTTCTTTATCTATAAAATAGGCATAGCTACTATCTCATGGAATTGTTTTTTGTTTGTTTGTTTGTTTGTTTATTTTTTTTGTTTTTGTTTTTGTTTTTTTTACTCAAAGAGAAGGGAAGTATTTTATAAATTATAAATGTATACACAGACAACCTATTAATAATATTACTATCCTTTGGCTAATAGAGTGGGGATGTTGGAGCCCCCTCTGCTTTGGAGACATTCACATCTATGGCATTTGGAAGTAGCTGAGACTATTCAAAAGCTGACCTATCTCCTGAAAAAGGCCCTAAGACTGGTTCAAGTAATTTGACAGATTTGGGCTCACAAATGGAATTGGAAGAGCTAGTTAATTTTTAAAAAATGTAAGTTACTAAGCTGATACGTATTTCCTAGTTAAGAGAAAAGGACTTACATTTTTTCATCTCCATTTGCAGAACTGGTCACAATATCTGAGATGTATAGGGTTTCTCTTGCCTCCAGCAATCACATTCCATATCTCCCTCATGGTTTTCATCACTAACTGATCTCCAAAAGTGAGGGAAAATCTGCATTGATATTCTCCATGAGGAGCATTATCTGGGGCTGATGCTGACCATTTTTTATCAGAGGTCAACAAAAGCAAAAGTTATAGGGGACTAGGTTCCTACTATTCACCTGGAAATGTATGTTTACTGCAAATGTCCATGCATAAGAGGCATGGAAGGTAGATGGTCACAGAAACTTCTATTCATTCCTCTATGTTTCTTTGACTAGTTACACTAAAGTGGTTGTCCTAGGACGATAAGATTCCACAGCCAATCTTGAAGAAAGAAATTAAACATTGTGTGAGTACTGTCTAAAATTAGGGTGAAAAATTTGATAAAGAGAAAGGAGAAACGGAGAAATAATCTTAGAAAGTTGTTGATACATGGATTACCTTAGAGTCCAGAAGACTAACAAAGTCTCAATGAGGATGATATAAAGGTGATTGTTTCGTCAGGTTAAACCTATTTCTGCACCAAAACCATTACCAACACCACCAACATACCATCACCACCTCAACCATTCTCCATCCACCATTACCTCAGAGAAAGGAAAGAAATTTGTAATCGGACTTCATACATGCTATGATCAGTCCAAATCTGGACAAAAGCTCTCAGTAACTTATAACATGTAACATAGTAACTCAGTGTGTAACTCTCAGTAACTTGTAACATGTAACATATGTAACTCAGTAACATATAACAGATTGTTATATGTCTTTTATGTACCCTTGGTCTTATCAACAATAAGTTATAACTAGGTTCTTGTGAATATAGGATGTCTTTTCCTTATGCAAATACTGTGACAGAAGCCAATGTCATTAAGACAAATATTTTGACAAAAATCCTTGCTCTTCCCTTCAGTTTGAGGTAGTACAAATAGGGTAGATAAAAATGACAATAGCATTAAAAGAAGCAAAATCTTTCAAAGTTCAGATCTAATGTTCTATTCTTGTCTTAAATTTTATCTTACTATTCATGTCTAAATATCCTCATGATCCTAATGTTTGAGAGTATTAGCTCCAAGATAATTAATCTATGTTTCTTTGAATGGAATGATTTTGTTTAATTCCCATGATATTTCTTTCTCTGTAATACTTTTGTATTATTTATCTTCCACAGCAGAATTTTCAAAGTATTCAATTTGGGCCATAAATTCAATGTATATGCTGTTTATCATACTTATCTGGGTCATTAATAAAAAATGAGAAATAGCTAGGCATTGATTAGGATCTATATGGCTTATAGTAATTGGCTTATAACATGACACAATGGTCTATCAATATTTCCTAAGTACTTCAAAACCCATAATATCAAATAATACCTATTACTAATAAGAAATGTTTGATATGTATAATATCATTTAATAAGAAAGATGACTTGAGGGAGGCAATGTGTTGTCATGAAAAGGGCAGAAGGCCAGGAGTCAGAACACCAGGATAAGAGGTCATCCTCTACCACTTACAAGCTATAACACTTTGGGAAGTCATTTAATTTCTCTGAGCTCCAGTTTTATCACCCATAAAATTAGGAGCCTAGACCAGTGGACCTCTAAAATGGTGTGAGGTTATGATGGGCATTGGGCTGAGTGATGTGTAGTAAGCTGATGAAATCCTTGCCCTCTAGAAGTTGTTTTCACCCAGGAGGTTACATTATTGTCTGCTATTTCAAAAAGGAATACATAGCTAGTTTATAAATAAATATTGAGGATATGATGATATTTACATTTGTTAATGTTGGGGTGTGTTTGCCTAGTGCACCTCAGATCTGAAAGCAATCCATGATGCCTTACTTAAGAGTTGGTTATTTTAGAGAAATGATTGTTTTGTTCTAAGCAAACATATGGTGTGGCTGTTCCATTCACACCTGGAGAGTGTTTATCTTCTCTCCTCCCTGTGCAGTAATTTTAATAAAAGCACTGTACCAGTCACCACCCCAGGCGGCATGCCAGCTGCACCTGTCTCTCCCTTTTTGACAGGCTGTTGAACATGGATGCCTTCCAGTGGACATGAAAGTCACTCCAACTCCATCTTAACCTCCCTGTCTTTGCTGTGTATAACTACCATTCGTGAAATATATTTAGTATGATTTTTGTACAACTTTTTCCTCATTCTGCTATCATTGCTATCATGGTTTTTAGATTGCCAAACATTATTCCATTCTCCCATGTGAGTAGTTCTTTCAATTTCCTTAAAAAAGCAGCATGATTACATAGATTAAAGAAAATACACACACTATATAAGTTTTTCTTTCCTTAAGAACAAATGTCACATGATGAAAAATGCTATCCACATTCAGAGAAGGAACTGATGAAGTCTCAAGGCAGATTAAAGCATGTCATTTTCACTTTATATTTTTGTGGGGGTTTTTCTTTTGATCTATTTCTTTCACTGCATGATTAATATGGAAATATGTTTTATATGATTGCATATATATATATATATGTGTGTGTGTGTGTGTGTGTGTGTGTGTGTGTGTGTATAAACCTATATTAAATTGTTTACCATCTTATATAGGGGCACAGAGAGGGAGGAAAAAAGAAAATTTGGAACTCAAATTTTAAAAAACTTATTAATCTGTGGGTTAGCTAAGTGGCATAGCCCTGAAGTCAGGGAGACCTGCAGACACTTAATACTTCCTAGCTGTGTGACCCTAGGCAAGTCACTTAACCCCAGTTGCCTCAGAAAAAAAAAATCATTAATCCAGAAAAGGAACCTCTACAGGTCTGTATAAATGATTTTAAACACATATACACATTTTACATATTTGTGCCTAATAATAGTCATCCCTAGGACAGGGGGAAAATAGAAGAAAAAAAGGAAAGAAAAGAAATTTACATGATAACTATATTATATATTAAAAAGAATAGCAAGTTGTACATAATAGATTTAAAGTTTCATGTGCAATAATTTTTTATTATACTATGTTCTGGAAATCTTATTCTATTATATAAATTAAAAATAAAATAATTTTAAAATGAAAAAGAAAATGTCAAAACCTGTATTTACATATAATTGGAAAAATAAAATACTATTAAAGAAAAAGAATCAATTAGAGTAGAAAGAGATCATGCAAAGAACTATATTTGCCCTTACTCTAAGAAGACTAAGTTTTTCATTATATACTATTCTAATGAGCACTCTGAATTTACCAGATATAGGAGGTTTTCTTTTGTAAAATGGAAATACTTCACTTTTCTAAAAGCACATTTTAAAGTTTTATATATAAGAAAATTATCTAGATAATATGTGAATGAGAATTATAAATTTGGAACTCAAAAGGAAGTCATCTTGTTGTATGGCTGAGGGAACTAAATTCCAGAGAAGTTTGAGAGGCTAACTATAAATTATACAGATAGTGGTAGCAGAACCATGATCGTAACCCACATCCTCTGACTCCTAAATGGAGATCCTTTGACCTTGTTTTCCACAAATGATATTTGATAAGTTGAGAATTTGAAGTTATGTCTTCTTAGCTGCTATTCATACAGTAAATGAAAAATGATATCCTTCTTCCTCATCTCAGATTTGTTAAGTAGTACATTCTCTGCTTCCGATAACCTCAAGCTCCCTACTTTCTGACCTCTCTCTCTCTCATACTCTCATCCCAAAGTCCAATTGATCTTCAAAGAACAACCCCTATAACTAGGTTAAGAAAACACACATTTTGTCTCCCTGAAACAAGAAGACTTGTCACCCTACATAGAAACCCATGAATACTGGCCAAAAATAAATATGAAGATGAGACAAGAGACTCTAAATTTGACATAATAGATTTAGAACCAAAAGAGACTTTGAAAGTCATCCAACTCAAGCCCTTCATTTTACAAATAATAAAACTGAGGTCCAGAGAAAAGAAGTTATTTGTGCAAGATAAAATCCAGACCCTCTGATCCCAAATCTATAGGAAAAGGTATAGAAAAGAGAGACAGAAAATGATACTACACTGTGACCTACTAAGCAGTTTCTACCCCAGAGATGAAAAAAGCTTTACCAAAGGCATCCTACAATTTTGTTCCCAGAAACAAGTGAGCATCTATCTTTTCAATATAGTTTCATTCTCTCAGTAGCAAAATTAGGCGTGACAGGAGAATGAAGGCAGCCCCAAAAGTTCATCTAGGCAAAATTGAGTGGCAAATATTGACATTCAATTATCAGGAGGTAAATAAATGAGTGTGTGTGTGTGTGTGTGTGTGTGTGTGTGTGTGTGTACATAAATATTTTAAGGATCTGTGATTTCTGCCATGTTCCTGGCTCCAACAGTGAATATCACTAGCACCCCATATCTTAGCTGAAGGTTCTCAGGAATTATTGTGACTAAGATAATTATGACCCTGTGTCTAATCTAGTATGACCCTCTCCAAAATCACCTAGTCTGGTCATAAGATAATAGATACAAAGCATATAAAAAAGGACCCAAAGTCAAAACTTTTCCAACATGATAAATTTTATCAGCTTGTACTCTGTGAGCATTGCCTTAGAGAATTCAAGGTCATCACCACAGTACAACATTAGAATAAAAGGAAAACATTAAAGGAGAATTTTAATATATCTCATGAATATGACTGGCATGGAATTTATATACCGTGAGACATATATGCATTTATGGCCAGAATTGTTATATGGAACCTACTGAAAACTCATATGAGACACTAAAGAACTTGGAGTTGAATTTTTTTTTATTTATTATAGAATCTCAGGGCTGAAAGAGACCTCAGAAGCAAGCTAATCTGGTTCTTGCCTAAAAAAAAAAAAAAAAAAAAAAAAAAAAAAAAAAAAAAAAAGGATCATGACCACAACATGATTGATAAGTGGTCTAGTCAATAGTCTCCAAACTTTTATGATCAAATATTCCTATCAATTTAAAAAAAAAAATGAGCCTGCCCCAAATATATGTATCTTTACTTATTTATAACTATTGGCATTTACTAATGTTAATTATATGTAGTATATTTTAATATGTAATACATTTATAACAAATATATTATGTTGAAATATGCAATATATAATAAAATTAACAAGTAGAAAAATATAGATATATTTTACATGTCTCATATGTTAAGTATAAATATAAATAAATATATAAAACCTATTAAAATAAAAATAGAATCATATAAAGATAAAATAACTTTTTATCCTAGAATCAATAAGGAATCTAAAAAAGTTATTGAAAATAAGAGTAACATAGTCAAATGAGTTTTAAAACAATTATTTTGGCAGCTATGTGGAAGACAGATTGGAAAGGGAAACAAAAGTTCAGACAAGAGATGGTTAGGGTATTTTCTATGTGAGTAGAAATAAGGTGACAGATTGAGAGCTGTGACAGTAAAAAAGACACATTTAGCAATTGATGGGATTACTGTAGAGAGTAAGACTGAGATATTGAAGATAAAGAGGGGTTGTGGGAATGTGGATGATTGTAAGGATGGTGGTATCCACAAATGGTTAAGGGAAACTTTGGAAGAAAGATGGGTTGAGGGAAAAATATAATGAGATCTGTGGTGAACATCACAATCCATCCATTCCTACCCATCATGTACAACTTTCTCTGACAAATTAAAAAGGGGGAGTTAGTTATCTACAGATCACTGCTACAGATTATAGAGCTCATCCTCTAAGGGAAACCTTCCATTGTGGGGAGATGAAAAAGGGATAATTATAATTAAGAAGAGGGAGATTTTTCCTCATGGCACTTGTGTAGCTGGTATGGGGAGGGGGAGGAGATAAGAGGGCCAGAGTAGCACTTAAGTTAAAACCTGAGTTAAAGTGAGGACATATTCAGTGGATAGAAGGTGGAATGGAGGGTTGGGTACATAGGATAAGTATGGTTCTGTTAAAGAGAAGAATCATGAGTAGCTATCACAGAAAAGGTAGGATGTGATCCAACCTCCCAACACCCAATTGATTAAAACTCCCTGAAATCAAGCTATGGTCTCCTATGGGTTAGGTTATACCCCTCAGATAGTTTTGGTTCCCACTTTGGAAAAATAGGGAGAAGGGAAAGATAGTAAAACGGATGCTAATTTCTTGAGAAAGGAGGGAGAACCAACTAGGAGCTAGTATACAATTGCCACTGATAAGGTTTAGATTTAGGAAACCAAAATGAGATTAGGGTTTCTGGTGGACAGTTTGTTAAATGATAAGGTCTAGTGGCAGATTCAGGGTTCAGGGAACCAAATGGAGAGGTTTGGCTCCCCTGCAACCCATTGGGATTTGGCACAAGGATAAGGAGTTTGGGGAACTCTCTTCTGGCCTCTGTAAAAGAATTTACAAACCCTAAAACCTAGATTGATAAAAGGGTTTATTATGGGGATTGGAAGTAAAGTTAGAAATCCTGACAGAGAGGCATAAAGTCTGGTTAGAGAAATAGGTGAGAATAAAGAGAGGGTGGCACTGGAAAGAGTATTCCAGTGGACAGAAGCTCCTTGGCATAGCATGGCACGTTTGGAACCTCTGCAAAGTGAGGGTTTTATTTTGGCTCTTTTATAATGGGAGCTTTAGCTGAAGGGAACTGGGTGGAGGCCCAAGTTGGCTCATTGCTGGGTTTCAGAGTCAGCTGGAATTTGAATTGAATTCAATGAGTTTCAGGACTGAGCTGACCCCATCCAGATAACATGGATGAAACTATTTGTCCCTCGGGACGGGGTCCCTCACTGAGGCAGAATTGAAGGAGAGTTTCTCCTTTAAAGATTTTTAGAGTTTCAGGTCCCCTCTTCACCACCATGATGTCTAAAAAAGTAGAACATTCTGATTGCATGGAATTAAGAGGAAGACAAGGAGTTAAATAATAATGATAAAGGTGGAATCTGAAAGTGACAGAATGATGGAAAGAATATTATAACTCCCCCTCTAAAACTAGTGGAGGGGGAAGATTGAGAGGATGATAAGCAGTGCTACACAGCAAGGACATGGATGTAACCAGTTAACCTGCAGTTGTAAAAGGTCTGACTCTCCCTTTGTGATTTTTTGGGGGAGGGGAAATAAAGAAGAAGGAAGGGGCTGGGGTGGAGCCAAGATGCTGGGGCGGAGCCAAGATGGCAGAGAAGATACACGCGTCTGTGTAAGCTCCTTTCTTCCCTCACAACCAACTAGATTTAATCAGCCTCAGAAATAGCACTGGACTGATAGAATCCACAAGGACTGGAAGCACGACTTACCAGCTGAAGAGAATCTGGAGTTTCAACAGGAAAGGTCAGCTCCCAGGGGAGGAAGAAGAAAGGCCAACACAGACAGTGGGGTAGAGGCACACTGCGCCGGTTGCGCTGGGGAGGGCTCTGGGATCAGAGAAGCCACTGAGATAAAAGAATCTGGCACAGGCTGTTAGCTCTTCTCTGCTTATAATACAGCAGTTCAGAAGAGAAATCTAAGCAACTTTAAAATTTAAAACCAGATTGCATCTTCCCGGATCCTGGGGGTGACTCAGCAGATCTCGGCACTGTGGGTGTGGCCGACATAGGCAATCCAGGCTCTCACCTGTGAGTAGTTAAGAGATTGAAAAGTGGGCGGGGCAGTAACTCATAGTGCCTGGCTCGGCTGGAGGCTGTGGAACGAAAGTCCCAGAGAAGCGGAACCTTTGAACTAGGGACCTTGGTTTCTGGCAGACACTTCCAGTTTGAGCGCAGGGGCTTTTCATGTCACCTGCTGCAGACATCCACACCCCACCGGGATGCATAGGCTAGGCTTTGAGTCGCCTTTACTGTTCAATCTCAAACCTCAGGGAAGCCCCTAAAACACAGCGCCCTCAAAGCACAGCAGTGCTGATCACCTCTGAGGCACTTCCAGGGAGGGGGTGGGGAACTCTCTCCCAGAGCTCTCTCTTAGCTCAGGCGCAGAGGCCGCTGCATCCATCCTGTCTGGGAGGAAGCTGGTAAAGAAATAAATAAATAATTTCCTACCCCAGGGACAGACCCCAAAAGATTTTTTAAGTATGAGCAAAAAGCCCAAAAAAACTATAGATTCCTTCTACACAGAGAAAGAGCGGGTATCCAACCCCGAGAAAGTTAACAGCAGAGAGTCAGCAGATAACAACCTAAAAGGGAATGATTTCTGCCCCCCATTACATAACTCTCTCCTTGAAGAGACTATTAAAAAGTTAAGAGAGTTTGAAGAAAAATGGGGAAAGGAAAGAGAAGCTATGATAGAGAATAACAATGTTCTGAAATTGGAGTTGGAAAAAATAAAAAATTCACAGGAGATGCAGGGAAACAAAATTAGTGAATTAGAAAAGGTAAAAAAAAAACACAGGAAAGTAAGATTTCTGAATTGGAGAAGATAAAAAAGTCTCAAGAAAATAGGATTTCTGAATTGGAGAAGGTAAAAAAGTCCCAAGAAAATAGGATTTCTGAATTGCAAAAAAGAAAATAATTCTCAAAAAAAAAAAAATTAGGGAAATGGAAAAAAATTCAATAGAGCAAAATAATTCATTTAAAAACAAAATTGGGCATTTACAAAAACTGTGAATGAAGAAAATAGCTCCTTAAAATTCAGGATGGAACAAATAGAAATGAATGATTCATTGAGAACCCAAGAATCAGTCAAACAAAACAAAAAAAATGAAAAGCTGGAGAATAACGTCACATACTTACTGGGAAAATCTATAGACCTGGAAAATAGATCTAGGAGAGATAATCTGCGGATCATTGGACTTCCTGAAAACTATGACCAAAAAAAGAGCCTAGATTCTATTTTACAGGAAATTATCAAAGAGAACTGTCCAGAGATAATAGAAACAGAGGGGAAAGTAGATGTTGAAAGAATTCATCGAACTCCTTCTGAAATAGACCCTAAAAAAAGAACACCACGGAATATTGTGGCTAAGCTGCAGAATTACCACACAAAGGAGAAAATCTTGCAAGCAGCTAGAAAAAAACAATTTAAATACCAAGGTGCCACAATAAGGGTCACACAAGATCTGGCTGCCTCCACATTAAAAGATAGAAGGGCCTGGAACCTGATATTCCGAAAGGCAAAAGATCAAGGATTGCAACCAAGAATAAACTACCCAGCTAAGTTTAACATCTTTTTCCATGGAAGAAGATGGTTATTCAATGAAATAGAGGAATTCCATATGTTTTTAAGAAAAAAACCAGACTTAAACAAAAAATTTGATCTACATCCCAAGACTGAAGAGAAACAGAAAAAGGTACACAGAACCCTTGAGAACTATATCTCTGTTGTGGGTATATAGAAAGTATGCATGGATAATTTGATTTTACTGATATAAAAGAAAAAAAAAAGGAGGGGGTGTAGTAAAGGGAAGGGGGTAGTATCAGAAAAAGGGGAGGGTGTGATAAAAAGAGGGAAATTACATCCCAGGAAGAGGCATAGAAAATACATCATATGGACAGAATCAGCTACATCCAGAAAAGGAACACTGGGAAATGAATGTAAACTGTTATTTTTACCTTCTGAATCCAATTCTTCCTGTGCAACAAAAAATTCAGTTCTACACACATATATTGCATCTAGAATATACTATAATATATTTAACATATATAAGACTGCTTGCCATCTGGGGGAGGGGGTTGGGGGAGGAAGGGAAAAAATCTGAATAGAAGTAAGTACAAGGGATAATGTTGTAAAAAATTACCCATGCATATGTACTGTCAAAAAATGTTATAATTATAAAATAAAATAAAAATAAAAATAAAAAAAAAGAAAATACATCACATTTGAGGGAATTTAGAGAGGGGGAGAATCATTGTGTAAATTTTACTCTCATCAGAAGAGGCTCAAAGAATAAATAATTGACATATTTGTTTTTCAGAGAATTCTCTCTCACCTCATTAAAAGGGGGGAGAGGAAAAGGGAAAAGGAAAAGGAGAATAAGGGAAGGGATGTGGAAGGAGGGGGGAGGGATACTAAAAAAAAGGGAGGGCTGCGCGTCACAAGGGGGTCTATAAATTAAATATTGGGGAAGGGGTTCAGGGGGGTCAAGGGAAAAAGCATAATCTGAGGATAATATGATGGCAGGAAATACAGAATTAGTAATTTTAACTGTAAATGTAAATGGGATGAACGATCCCATCAAACGGAGACGGATAGCAGATTGGATAAAAAATCAGAACCCTACAATATGTTGTCTACAGGAAACACACTTAAAGCAAGGAGATACATATAGAGTAAAGGTAAAAGGTTGGAGCAGAATCTATTATGCTTCAGGTAAAACCAAAAACGCAGGGGTAGCTATCCTTATCTCAGATCAAGCAAAAGCAGAAGTTGATCTAATTAAAAGAGATAAGGAAGGAAACTATATACTACTGAAAGGTAGCATAAATAATGAAGCCATAACGATACTAAACATATATGCACCAAGTGGTATAGCATCTAACTTTCTAAAGGAAAAGTTAAGAGAGTTGCAAGAAGAAATAGACAGTAAAACTATAATACTGGGAGATCTCAACCTTGCACTCTCAGATTTAGACAAATCAAACCACAAAACAAACAAGAAAGAAATTAAAAAAGTAAATAGAACATTAGAAAAACTAGGTATGATAGACGTTTGGAGAAAACTGAATGGCAATAAAAAGGAATATACTTTCTTCTCAGCAGTTCATGGATCCTATACAAAAATAGACCATATATTAGGACATAAAGATCTCAAAATTAAATGTAGGAAGGCAGAAATAATAAATTCCTTCTTCTCAGACCACAATGCAATAAAAGCAACATTCAGTAAAAAGTTAGGGATAAATAGACCAAAAAGTAATTGGAAACTGAATAATCTCATCTTAAAGAATGACTGGGTGAAAGAGCAAATTATAGAAACAATTAATAATTTCACCCAAGATAATGACAATGATGAGACATCATACCAGAATCTGTGGGATGCAGCTAAAGCAGTAATAAGGGGAAATTTTATATCTTTAGAGGCTTATTTGAAGAAAATAGAGAAAGAGAAGATTAACAAATTGGGCTTGCAACTTAAAAGGCTAGAAAAAGACCAAATTAAAAACCCCCAACCAAAAATTAAACTTGAAATAGAAAAATTAAAAGGAGAAATCAATAATATTGAAAGTAAAAAAACTATTGAATTAATAAATAAAACCAAGAGTTGGTTTTATGAAAAAGCCAATAAAATAGATAAACCTTTGGTAAATCTGATCAGAAAAAAGAAAGAGGAAAATCAAATTGTTAGTCTTACAAGTGAAAAGGGGGATCTTTCTACCAATGAAGAGGAAATTAGAGAAATAATAAGGAGTTACTTTGACCAACTTTATGCCAATAAATTTGATAACTTAAGTGAAATGCATGACTTCCTCCAAAAATATAGGCTTCCTAGATTAACAGAGGAGGAGATAAATTGCTTAAATAGTCCCATTTCAGAAAAAGAAATAGAACAAGCTATTAATCAACTCCCCAGGAAAAAATCCCCAGGGCCAGATGGATTCACATGGGAATTCTACCAAACATTTAAAGAACAATTAGCCCCAATGCTATATAAACTATTTGAAAAAATAGGGAATGAAGGAGTCCTACCAAACTCCTTTTATGACACAGACATGGTATGATACCTAAACCAGGTCGATTGAAAACTGAGAAAGAAAATTATAGACCAATTTCCTTAATGAATATTGATGCTAAAATCTTAAATAAGATATTAGCAAAAAGACTTCAGAAAATCATCCCCAGGATAATGCACTATGATCAAGTAGGATTCATACCAGGAATGCTAGGGCTGGTTTAATATTAGGAAAACTATTAGTATAATTGACCATATTAATAATCAAATTAATAAAAACCATATGATCATCTCAATAGATGCAGAAAAAGCATTTGACAAAATCCAACATCCATTCCTACTAAAAACTCTTGAGAGTATAGGAATAAATGGATTATTCCTTAAAATAATCAGGAGCATATATTTAAGACCGTCAGTAAGCATAATATGCAATAGAAATAAACTGCAACCTTTCCCAGTAAGATCAGGAGTGAAACAAGATTGCCCACTATCACCATTACTATTCAATATAGTACTAGAAACGTTAGCCTCGGCAATAAGAGCCGAGAAAGAGATTCAAGGAATTAGAGTAGGAAATGAGGAAATCAAACTATCACTCTTTGCAGATGACATGATGGTATACTTAGAGAACCCCAAAGACTCTGCTAAAAAGCTATTAGAAATAATTCAGAATTTTAGCAAAGTTGCAGGATACAAAATAAATCCACATAAATCTTCAGCATTCTTATATATCAACCAACAAAATGCAACAGCAAGAGATACAAAGAGAAATTCCATTCCAAACAAATGTTGAGAGTATAAAGTATTTGGGAATCCATCTACCAAAGAAAAGTCAGGAATTATATGAGAAAAATTACAAAACACTTGCCACAAAAATAAAGTCAGATTTAAATAATTGGAAAGACATTCAGTGCTCTTGGATAGGCCGAGCGAATATAATAAAGATGACAATACTCTCCAAACTAATCTATTTATTTAGTGCTATACCAATCAGACTCCCAAGAAATTATTTTAATGACCTAGAAAAAATAACAACAAAATTCATATGGAAGAATAAAAGGTCGAGAATTGCAAGGGAACTAATGAAAAAAAAACTCAGAGGAAGGTGGTCTAAGTGTACCTGATCTAAAGCTATATTATATAGCAGCAGTCACCAAAACCATTTGGTACTGGCTAAGAAATAGAACGGTAGATCAGTGGAACAGATTAGATACAAAGGACAAAAAAGGGTACATCTATAGCAATCTAATCTTTGACAAACCCAAAGATACCAACATTAGGGACAAAAATTCATTATTCGGAAAAAACTGTTGGGAATACTGGAAATTAGTATGGCAGAAATTAGATATGGATCCACACTTAACATCATATACCAAGATAAGATCAAAATGGGTCCATGATTTAGGCATAAAGAATGAGATCATAAATAGATTAGAGGAACAGAGAATAGTCTACCTATCAGACCTGTGGAGGAGGAAGGAATTTATGACCAGAGGAGAACTAGAGATCATTATTGATCACAAAATAGAAGATTTTGATTACATCAAACTAAAAAGTTTCTGTACAAACAATACTAATGCAACAAGATTAGAAGGGAAGTAACAAATTGGGAAAATATTTTTACAGTTAAAGGTTCTGACAAAGGTCTCATTTCCAAAATATATAGAGAACTGACCCTAATTTATAGGAAACCAAACCATTCTCCTATTGATAAATGGTCAAGGGATATGAACAGACAATTCTCAGATGATGAAATTGAAACTATTTCCACTCATATGAAAGAGTGTTCCAAATCACTACTGATCAGAGAAATGCAAATTAAAACAACTCTGAGATACCACTACACACCTGTGAGATTGGCTAAGATGACAGGAACAAATAATGATGAATGTTGGAGGGGATGTAGGAAAACTGGCACACTGATACATTGTTGGTGGAGTTGTGAAAGAATCCAGCCATTCTGGAGAGCAATTTGGAACTATGCCCAAAAATTTATCAAACTGTGCATACCCTTTGACCCAGCATTGCTGTTATTGGGATTATATCCCAAAGAAATACTAAAGAGCGGAAAGGGACCTGTATGTGCCAAAATGTTTGTGGCAGCTCTTTTTGTTGTAGCTAGAAACTGGAAGTTGAATGGATGTCCATCAATTGGAGAATGGTTGGGTAAATTGTGGTATATGAAGGTTATGGAATATTATTGCTCTGGAAGAAATGACCAGCAGGAGGAATACAGAGAGGCTTGGAGAGACTTAAATCAACTGATGCTGAGTGAAATGAGCAGAACCAGAAGATCACTATACACTTCAACAACAATACTGTATGAGGATGTATTCTGATGGAAGTGGATATCTTCAACATAAAGAAGATCCAACTCACTTCCTATTGATCAATGATGGACAGAAATAACTACACCCAGAGAAGGAACACTGGGAAGCGAATGTAAATTGTTAGCACTACTGTCTATCTACCCAGGTTACTTATACCTTCGGAAGCTAATAATTAATGTGCAACAAGAAAATGGTATTTACACACATATATTGTATGTAGGTTATATTGTAACACATGTAAAATGTATGGGATTGCCTGTCATCGGGGGGAGGGAGTAGAGGGAGGGAGGGGATAATTTGGGAAAATGAATAAAAAAATTAAAAAAAAAAAAAAAAAGAAGAAGGAAGGGGCCCAAGTGAGTTGCAAGGGATGAGTAGGAATGGATGGGTTGTAATTTGCATCACAGATCTCATTAAGCCCAAATTCAAGACTCAAGCATTTAGCAATTGCTAAAGCTCTGGGGGGTACAAAGAAAGGGGAGGGTATTGTTTTTAAGCCTCATATTCTAATGGAAGAGAGAACATGCAAAAACATAGTGTTCTCCCTGAGCTCCTAATTGCTAATGCCTACCTTTTAAATTAGCTCATGTTTATTTAATATATATGATATCTATGTTGTTATATGCATGGTTTGCATTTTGTTTCTTTCATTTGAATATAAGTTTCCTGAAGGCAGTAATTTTACTTTTGGATCTTTGTTTCTACAATGCTTAACACACTACATAGCATATGCTTAATAAAGTTTGGTTGATTTTTTTGCCCCTACCTGATATTCATATGCCCAAGCTTTCATTTTGGTAGCACTAATTTTTCCAGTAAAGTTGGTAATAGAAATGGCAGAGGCTCAGTTAAACTTCATTCTTTGGATCCAGTCAGACTAACCAGATTTCTAAACCTATAAAGAAGAAAAGAGTCATCACAGTGTTCTGCCTAAAATGTAGAATTTCATAGGACAAATTTCCTGAATACTAATAGTATATTATAAAATATATTACATTTATTTAATAAAATCAACAACCCTAACCAATTTAAATAATATCAGTCTGGAGTCTATTTCTTGCTACTGTCTTTTCAAAAACCTTTTTTTTTGTTGTTGTTTTATAATTGTTTTGCAAAGAAGTAAAATACCTAATCACAAATGAGGCCGGAACAGATTTTAAAAATTTGCAGACTATTAAAATCTTAGAAATAATCTATTCAGCTTTACATTAGCATTGTTTTTAGCATATATTTTTCTACTAAAGAATTCTTTTTTGTTTTCCTAGAATGTGACTGTACATATAATCACATGTATTCCCATTAAAATAATCTGTTTCCCAGGCTATGGAAATGAATCTGGTTGCTTTTGTTAAACAGATGAATGCAACATAACTACCCTGATTTAAAATAAATCATATCATATCATCAGGCTTTAACTTTTCATCTTGTATTTATTTTGATTCTAAACCTGAACTCCAGAGCTAAATTCTCCTCTTTGCATTCAGGAAGACAGGAACTTGTGGTTAAAAAATTACCCCACAAAGACCCCTCAGTAAAAAAAAAAAAAAAAAAAGTTTCCTGCACTAATACAGATTCCTTCAATTCCTTCAATTATTTACCTAAATATGTTTCATGAGTTTTGTCACTTTTTTCAATAATTTTTTTGACTTTATCCTCTGGGAAGATATCTTCTGGGGAACTAGGAAATATTTCTTTTCTCAAAACCACAGCCTTGGGGTCCAACCCCTTTTCCTCACCCTATGGTTTGATCCCAAACCCATGCATAACCTTTTTTTAATGAGAAAATAAAATGGGGACAAGGGATCATTTGGGGTTTTTTTGGGGGGAAGAGGAGGATAGCTGATTGTTGTAAAGGAAAATGTATCCAATTAAGAACTCTAAATTGGGAAATTATTACTTTAAAAAATGGAGGCAGCACCACGATCAGGAAGAAGCCAGAGTTATCTTCAAAAAATACTACATCTGCTTGGAGAATGACTTCTCCATGATATGGGTTTAGCATGATTGGCTAAAATGACAGGAAAATATAATGATAAATGTTAGAGGGGATGTGGGAAAACTGAGGCACTGATACATTGTTGGTGGAGTTGTGAAATAACATAACCATTCTGGAGAGTAATTTGGAACTATGCCCAAAGAGCTATAAAACTATGCATACCTTTTGATCCAGCAGTCTCACTACTGATCTGTGTTCCAAAGAAATCATAAAAAAAGGAAAAAGGATCCATTTGTGCAAAAGTGTTTGTAGCAGCTCTTTTTGTGGTGGCAAAGAACTGGAAAATGTGTAGCTGCTCATCACTTGGGGATTGACTAAATAAGTTATGGTATATGAAGGTAATAGGATATTATGTTCAATTAAAAATTATGAACAGACTGATTTTGGAAAAGTCTAGAAAGATTTATATGAATTAATGCTGAGCAAAGCAACAGAACCAGGAAAACATTGTACGAAGCAACAGCAAGATTGTGCAATGTTCAGCAATGGTGGACTTGCTTCTCAGAGATTCACTGAACCAAGGCAACCAAAAAAAACTTTAGATGGAAAAATTCATCCAAATAGAGAGAGAGAACTATATAGAATGTAAACCAATTTGTAGTATGTTCACTTTTTTCCCCCTTTTTCTTCTGTGTTTTTTTTCTCTCATAGTTTTTTCCCTTTGGTTCTGATTTTTCTCTCCCAATATGATTTGTAAGGAAATATATAAAGAATTAACATATATGTTTAACCAAAAAAAATGAAATTTTGTTTCTACATGTGCCTGGGTAAAATAAGAATCTATTAAAAAAAAAAAAAAGAAAAAAAAGAAAAAAGGCAATGGGCTGGCATATTGGAGAAAATTGAAGACCGACAACATCATCTGTAAGAAGTTTGTAAAAAAGAGTTCTAAAGAAGTTAGTCATCTGATGAAACACATTCGGAGAGGCCCAATGAGATCTATCTCCACTAAACTATAGAAAGAATGAGAGAAGAGGGATAAAAATGTCTGATATATCTGCTTTAGATCAAGAAATCACTAAAATGGACCCTGACACCAAAGAAATGCTCAACTTCTAGAGTCTAATTTGCAAGGTATACAACCTATAGTTAAGTCAACTTCAAAACATCAAGAGAAGCTGCTTAATATTTGCTATTATTACTTTTCTAAGGAAATTTGTCAACCTTGCTCCCGTAACATACACACATACTGTGCAATAATTTTAGTTGTTAATTACTGTGAAAAAAGTGATGAAATTGGAGTCATAGGGTTCAAGTTAGAATCCCAGCTCTACTAGTATTACCTTTGTGAGTATCAGCAAATCACTTAACATCTTTGGGCCTTCTATTCTTCATCTGTAAAATGAGAAGATTGGATTGTGACCTCTAAAATTCTTTCCAGCTCAGCTAGTACAGTAATTAGAATCCTTGAGATGAGGAAGACTTAAGTTTGAATCCTACCCTAGATATACTGTCTGTGAAACTCTTAGCAGGTCATTTAACAATTTTCAGCCTCAGTTTACTGATCTATTAAATGAGAGGGCTGTACTCAATGGCCTTTGAGATCTCTCATAGTCTAATCTATGATCCTGTGATCCTATGGTCCTTATTTACTAACTCCTCTTTTTCAGCATAGCTAATACTTTGTCTCAAAACAATTACTTTTTTTTTTTTTAATCATTCTTACGTAGGGAACCCAGAGATTTTAATTGTAACTGCAGAATTTGAAAAAAAGTCACCAGCTCCAAAGATGCCTCTCCCTGAACTGATTTGCATGATAAATAAGGGCATTATTAGACAGGGGTCTGGTTAAAAATAGTATCTTCTCCCTGAACTGCACTTAGCTTCTTCATAGTTTTGCTAAGTCCTTAGAATGGTTTGAAAAGGACCAGGACTTAAGACCCTAGGAACCTGTTAAGATTTAAAAGGAAAGTTACTCAAGTGAGAGCTTAAGACACCTGAAGGAACAAAAGAAAGACCAACTTAAACATGCCTACATGCTTCTCAAGCTGTGAAATTAATTGCAATCACTCAGATATATAGAGCTAAATAGAACTAAATATAGCCCCAGAAAATATTAGGCAAAAGACTTGTCCTTCCCATTGTCCTACGGGGAAAAAGACTTTGCAGAAGTTAAAGACCAGATGGTACTTGAGAGCAGCAGCAACAGCAGCAACAGAAATATCCAGCAGAAGGAAGCAAAAATGAAGACTTGTTTTTCACTTGGTTCTCTCTCCTGCTTTTCCTCTTACTTATTTGATCACCTTTCCTCTGTTCTGTGCTGGATCATGCCCTCTAACCCTCCAACAAATACTTCTGTGTTCTGTCCTGTGCCCTCTTCTATTCTCCTTCCACATTAGTTCACTTGGTGATCTCATCAGCTCCCATAGGTTTAATTTTCATTTCTATGTTGATGATTCAAATCTACTCTACCCAATCTTTCTGCTGCCTCTAATTGTCTGGTGGACATTTCCAACTGGATGTCCCATAGACATCCTAAACTCATCATGTCTGAAACTTAAGTCACTATCTTTTCTCCAAAACTTTCTCCTTTTTCAGACTTCCTTATTACACTGAGGGTACTGCTATCCTCCCAGTTATTTAGTCTCCTAAACCAGGGGCAATCCTCAAATCCTCTCTCACCTCTCATATCCAATCTGTTACTAAGATCTTAAAATTTTGCTTTTGTAACATCTCTCAGATGTGCTCTTTTCTCTCCTCTTACTGAAATCACCCGAGTGCATCACTTCAAACCTGGGCTTTTGGGATGGACAGATGGCTTCTCCCTGCCATAAGTTTCTCCCCACTTCAGTCCATTCTTTACTCATTGTCAAAGATATCTTCCTAAAGCTCAAGTCTGACCATGTCACCACTTCCCCACATCCTGGATGAAATATGAAATTCTCTGTTTGGCATTTAAAGCCCTTTGTAATTTTTCTTCTTCTTATATCATACACACACACATACGCACACACACACACACACACACACACACACACACACACACACACACATCCCACATATCCAATCCAATAACATTGATTTCTTTATTGTTCCTGAAACAAGACACTATACCTCCTTAATTTGGGATTTTTTTACTGACTTTTTCTCATGCCTAGAATATTAGTCCTCCCCATTTCTGTCTCCTGACTTCCCTGATTCTCTTTTATGTTCCAGTTAAAATTCTACCATCTATAGGAGCACTCTTAATGCTAGTGCCCTTCTCACTGTCAATTACCTCCAATTTGACAAACAGTTATATAGATAGTTTGTATGTAATTGTTTATTATGTTGTTTCCCCATAAATCTGGGAGCTCCTTTAGAACTGCCGCTTGTTCTCTGCTTTTCTAAATCCCAAAACTTAAGGTAGGGGTAAGGAGATCCTTAATAAATGTTTACTAGCTGACAGAGAGAGAGAGAGAGAGAGAGAGAGAGAGAGAGAGAGAGAGAGAGAGAGAGAGAGAGAGAGAGAGCAGTGCATTAGGGACTATAGAGCCCAGAGGACACAACAGAAAAGATAATGCCCAATTACATCATTAAAGGACATGAGTCCTTCCACTACCACATCCATGACAATGAAGTATTCTAGCCTAGATGTAAATATGTTCCAAAAACACTTGTTCCTTCATAAATGTTCACTGACATGGGTGTTTTCTATAATTGTGAACTTTCACATCCATTCTGTAAATACATCGATGCCTTGCTTGTGTTCCTTTCCCTCCTGGGTGTAATAATCTACAGGAGAATATACCCTTGAATGAATATTCTTGGCATGTATCTTGTTATGCCATTTAACTAATTTATTTTTATTAAAACTAACATGTTTTTGTTTGGTAAAAGAAACCCAAGGGCTTAAGGTTGTAAACTTTATTTCAAGTAGAACCTGACCCATGTCTATAATGTACTTTAAACCTGAAGAAGTTGTCCAAAGGCTTAAGTGTATGTTGCTGGGATAAGGGTGTTGAGGACTACTTTTAAATAAGCCAGAAAATGTTTAAGATTAGGTTCAATTTAAATGGTCAAAGGATATGAACAATTTTCAAGTAAAGAAATTAAAATAATTTCTAGTCATATGAAAAGGTGCTCTAGATCACTATTGATCAGAGAAATGCAAAGTGGATCTCTAAGTAGTACTCTGAGGTAGCACTACACTACACCACTGGTGTACACTACCACTACAAACCCTGTCAGATTGGTTTACCTCAGATAGGACTGGGGATATAAAAAATTAGCATTTCACTGAAAGAGAGCATCCAAAGTTTATTGGGAATTAGGTAATGGGGATTAGATAGAGTGCTTTTGTTTTTTCTTCTTTATGAAATAGTATTTTTTCCAATTACATGCAAAGATAATTTTCAATATTCCTTTTTGTAAGATTTTGAGTTCCAATTTTTCTGCCTCTCTCCTTTACTTTCCACCTCCCCCAAGACATCACCTAATTTGATATAGGTTATACATGTTCAATTATGTTAAATATATTTTCACATTGGTCATGTTGTGAAAGAAAAATCAGAACAAAAAGGAAAAACCATGAGAAAGTAAATGCAAACCAAAAAAAAGTGAAAATAGTATGCTTCAATCTGCATTCGGACTCCATAGTTCCTATTCTGGATGTGGATAGCATTTTTCACCATGAATCTTTTGGAATTCTCTTGAATCATTATATTGTTAAAAAGAGCTAAATCTGTCATAGTGTTGCTATTACTGTGTATAACGTTCACCTAGTTCTGCTCATTTCACTGAACATCAGTTCATGTAAGTCTTTCAAGGTTTTGCTGAAATCTGCTTACTAATCATTTTTTATAGAACAAGATTATTCCATTACATTCATATACCACAATTTGTTTAGCCATTACCTAATTGATGGATATTCCCTCAGTTTCCAATTTCTTGCTACTACAAAAAAAGAGTTGCTGTAAATATTTTTGTACATGTAGGTCCTTTCCCCTTTTTTATGATTTCTTTGGAATACGGACACCATAGCTTGATCAAACAGGAAGTACAGTTTGATTGATCTTTGGCATAATTCCAAATTGCTCCTCAGAATGGTTAGATTGGTTCACAACTCCACAACCAACGTGTTATTTTCCTACATCTTTCCAATATTTATCATTTTTTCTTTCATAATAACCATTCTGATAAATATGGGGTGGTTTTAATCTGTATTTCTCTACCCAATAGTAATTTAGAACATTTTTTCATATGACTGTAAGTAGATTTGATTTCTTCATCTAAACACCACCAGTTCATATCTTTTCACTTTTTGTCAGTTGCAGAAGACTTGTATTTTTACAAGTTTGACTCAGTTCTCATATATTTTGAAAATGAGACCTTTATCAGAAATCTCAGCTTTCTGTTTTCCTTTTAGTCTTGGCTGTATTGGTTTTGTTTGTTCAAACCCTTTTTAATATAATGCAATCAAAATTAAACATTTTGCATGTCCCTCACATTTTATCAAAAATTCTTTCTTTCTCTTTGAATCTGAGAGCATCAGCACTATATTTGTACTAAAAAAATTTGGCAGGACTCCTTCTTTACCTATTTTCCCAAATAGTTTACATAATATTGGAATTAATTGTTCTTTAAATGTTTGGTAGAATTCACATAAAAATCTATCTGGACCTGTAGATTTTTTTCTTCAAGAATTCATTGATGGCTTATTTAATTTCTTTTTTAAAAAAATAGAATTATTTAAGTATTTGACTTAATATTTTGTTAATCTGTGCAATTTATATTTTTGCAAATATTCATCAATTCCATTTAAATAAATTCCAGATTTTTTGGCATAAGTTGGTCAAAATAGCTTGCAATTATTACTTAATTTCCTCTTTGTTGGTGAATTCATTCTTTTATTCTTGATACTAATAATTTCATTTTCTTCTTTTTTAGAATCAAATTAAAAGGTTTTATCTATTTTACTGGTTTTTTTTTCATAAAATCAGTTCTTAGTTTTATTTTTAATTCAATAATTTTCTTTCAATTTTATTAATCTCTGCTTTGATTTTCAGAATTTCTAATTTGGTAATTAATTGGGTATTTTAATTTTAACCTTTTTCTAGCTTTTCTAACTGCATGCCCAATTCATTGATAACTTATTTCTCTATTTTATACCTGTAAGCTTTTGGAGAAATAAAATTTCCCCCTAAGAACTGAGTTGGCTGCATCCTCTGAGTTTTGGTATGTTGTCTTATTATTGTCATTCTCTTTGTTGCAACTATTGTTATTATGATTTGTTGTTGTCCCACTCATTCTTTAGTATTAGATTATTTAGTTTTCAAATAATTTTTAGTCTATCTTTCCTTAGCCCTTTATTACAAATAATTTTATTTCATCATGATCTGAAAGGGACATGTTAAAAATCTCTGCCTTTCTGTATTTAATTGTGAGATTTTATGCCCTAATAAATGTTCAACTTTTGTGTAGTGCCATGTACCACTGAGGAAAAGGGTATATTACTTTCTATCACGGTTCAATTTTCTTCATTCCCATTCAATTTTAGTTTTTCTAAAATTCTATTCATCTCCGTAATTACTTTCTTGTTCATTTTGTGGTTAGATTTATCTAGTCGCAAGAGGAATAAATAAATATTAGATATTACTCAGCTCAACAAAGAAAGCATTCCCAATATCATTCAAAGAGAAATTCCCTAATGTCTCTAGAGGCATTATGTATCTAAAAATACAAGTTAGAAATTGGACATATTTTAAGAAGCCAACTTTCTCCTACATGCCTTCTTCCCAGTCTGTTCTCTTTAGCTTTTCCCCAAAAAGTATCTGGAACAATCTGTGTACTCTCTAAAAGAAAGAAGGAAGGAGTTCTCCCTTCACCCACCCTCTTTTGCCAACTCTGCTTCTCACACAGGCACACTGTGTCATTTTCTCCACCAGTGAAGAAAGCATTCTTCATATGTAGTGGTTGTTCAGTCATTTCAATCATGTCTGACTCTTCATGACCCCAGTTGTTGTTTTTTTTGTTTTGTTTTTTGGCAGAGATACTGAAATGGTTTGCCATTTCCTTCTCCAATTGATTTTACAGATGAAGGAACTGAGGTAAATAGGGTTAACACAGCTAGTAAAAGTCTAAAGCTAGCTTTAACTCAGGAAAATGAGTCTTCCTAACTCCAGACCTGACATTCTATCCATTGTGCCACCTAGCTGTCCAAAATCATCATACTTAAACTGTAATAGCACAATTTTATATGTGCTTATATACTTTAAAAACAAAACAAAAACAAAGATAGGAAAAGCAACTATACATATTCTCAACGAGAATAATATTAATAAAAATACATATTGTATAGCTCAAATAACTGTGCTGAAGGAGATGTAATTGTGAGATCATCAGAAAGGTTTCTGAAAGAAACAAAAAGTCATGGAAGTAAACTCCAGGCCTTATTAGTAACAAAAATAAAAATAAAGGCAATTTATATAACATCAATAATTAGCAAACAATATTCATATTTTTCCTCTTACACAAACACCTTTTAGAAATCTTTGAATTGAGGATTTCATGAAATTATCTCCATAGAGCAGTAGAACCTCTTAGGAGAGGTTATTAGAAGTCCTATGGCTATGGGTAGAAACCAGCCATTAAAAAAAATTATTAGCATGTTAAGGAAAACTACTCTCATAACAGCTAGAACAGAGATTAGAATTTTATAACTTTCTAGGCTTACTTAGAGTACACAATCCAATCAGGATTAGGATAGAAAAATTAAATCATTTCACAAGAGAGGGAAGGCTAGACTTAGAAGGAGATTAACCAGGAGAGAAAAGGAGAGTATTTTAAATGCATCCAACAGAATTTATTATAAGAAAATAATGATTACTTATAGACAGGAGAAAGGACCAAATACCTTTACAATTGTGACAGAAATCCTTTTAGACAAGGATCTCCTAACCAAAAACAGAAAGTAGTTGTTACAATAGTTAACAACTATTAGGTGTCCTCAAATTATTTGATATATTTTATTTCTCCTTCAGTCGGGCTTAGAACTTTCTAATATTAGGTCACTAGATGCAATTAATTCAATAAGAGGTTGTGAATGCAGTTCCTATTTTCCTTCCCTCTCTCAGGGCCATCCTTGACTGAAGTATCATTAGGAAACAGGATTTCACAAGTGAAATTCAGCAATTTCTCAATAGTGAATACCTTGATAATTTCCCAATTGACCAAAAACTACTGAAAATATAATATTCCATTGTGCTCATTGCATTTTTAGTTATGAAAAAGGTCAGATTCTTTAAAGCAAAATGCCACATTAAAGACTCTCTTCCAATAAAATGTCTCCCATAATATCTCAAAAGCTTCCAAGGTTTCTCAAAAAATATTACGGGATAAATAATGCTATTCCATTCTCTGACTATAAATGTCAGGCAAAGCATAAAACAGGGTAATGTATGATCACTAAAGAGATTAGCTATTGTGATGGAGTAGCTCTTGCATAAGAGTTCAAATTAAGAAGGGTCTTTTCATGTACAGTGAAGTTCTCTAGATAGTCCTCTGTATGGATTTTGTTGTGCTGGTTTCATTAAGCTGGAACAATGCAAAGTCCTACAAGAGATCTAGAACCTATAAAAAATCTCAAAAGACCTGGACTGAACACAAAGGAAATCCAACCAAGAACTCTGGAGAAATATACTTGAGGCCAAGATTCTTACAACAAGATGTTATCTCAGAGGAATTGATAAGACAATGGTTATCTAGTTTAGCATGGTGATTAATAGTTCTCTAGTTGAGTATGATTGATTTAATCTTACAACAAATAATGGTTCCCTAGTGATATACTTATATCACTCAGTATGATGAATGGATTTAATTGTAATAGAATATATAAACTGGGGACAAATTCAGTCACAGAGGAGAAGACTTTTCCTGCCTCATGGTGGCTCTCCTCCCTTTATCACTTCTTCACTAAGACCAAGAACATGGACTGTCCTCAGATCTTCCAGAGAGCTAGCCTGGATACTATATTTTAATCCACCCTGGTATGGGGGGTTTTAGAAAGCAATGGTACATTTTGTCACCCCAATTTGGGGGCTCTAGAAAGCAGGACATTACATTTGGATGTGCAGACTGCTAACTGCTGACTGACTGACTGACTGAGACTGATGACTCAGACTGGGAGACTGAAGGAGACAATAAAGACTCTGGACTTTATCCCTGACTATTCTCATGGTGATTATTCTGCTGAGATCAAGGCTGGTCCGAAGGCCCTCCAGAAAGCTAGCTCGAACATTACATGTTCTAAGAAAAGAAAAGATGTCATCAAAGATATGTTTATAAGGAAGAGAAGCTTCCATGTGTTTAAAAGTAAATATGGCTGGTAGACTGCTAGAATACTCTGCTGGTATTTTCTAAATGGTAGAAGAAAGCAAGAAAGGCCTTCAGAATATTGAACCTCTATGTCTGACTTACTTGAGAAATGGACAAAATTGGATTGGATAGAAACAGATGACTTGTGATCTGCATCACTACAAGTATGACATTGGGTTTAAGTCTGAAGGATTTGAAAAACAGGAAGTTAAGTGGTATAGTGGATAGAGTGATGGGCCTGAAGTAAGAAAGACTTGTATTCTTAAGTTCAAATTTGAAAAGAGTTTGCTCTACTGATCTTTAGAGATCTCTTTTATTTTTCTTCTATTTGAGGTCCTCTTTCCAATTTCATTCTGAAATGTTCTTGGAATCATTTTGTTTAGTTGGCTCTCTTGCCAAGCTTTCTTTAAACTAGCTTGATTTTTACTGTTTCCTTCCACTTTATTAAACAATACTACTCACAATCATTGATCAAACTTCTTTGTAATATTTTACAAGCAAGTTTATTTCTATCTTAATTTTTCATTTGAGTATCATCTCCCTCTGCTTGGCAAATAAATCAAGTGTTTCCTGATTATGTCACTTTCTAGATTCTTTTGTCCTCTCCCATTAAGTGATTTTAGAGTAAATTAAGCCACTGTTTAAAATTACCACAATCAGTGGTTAACATGATTTGTGATGTCCATTTCCCATTTCTCAATGCTGATTGCTCAGTACTTCAGAACTGAGTTGTCTGAACTGCCCAGTGTATTTTTCCTCATTATTATTCTCCTTGATTTTTGAAAATTCTGAGCAGTGTTGTGATGTCAGTAGTCTGATTTTTACATATACAGCTGACTCAAATATAACTTTCACATCAATAACAAATCTTTCCCTGTAATTTGAAACTTTTTAAAATCTATTTTATTTTTAAAATTGCTATTTGGTGCTTTCAATGTCTAACATCAATCAGTTGTTTTCTCAGAGTACTCTCTATTCATGTTGATTTAACTTCATTCATATATCCACTCAGTAAACATTTGTTGAGCACCTACTATATTTGAAAGACAGTAGTAGGAGCTGGGGACAGAAAGACAAAAATTAAACAGTCCCTGTCCTCAAAGAGTTTATATATTTTATCAGGAAAGCATTCTGGATTTAGGGCTGAAAGGGACCGTAGAGGTGAGATTCAACCTACTCACCCTGTTTACAGAGGAAGAAACCTGAGGTCAATAAACTAAATGATTTAATAAAGATGACAATACTCCCCAAATTAATCTATTTATTTAGTGCTATATCAATCAGAGTCCCAAGAAACTATTTTAATGACCTAGAAAAAATAACAACAAAATTCATATGGAAGAATAAAAGATTGAGAATTTCAAGAGAAGTAATGAAAAAAAAAGTCAGAGGAAGGTGGTCTAGGTGTACCTGATCTAAAGCTATATTATATAGCAACAGTCACCAAAAACATTTGGTATTGGCTAAGAAATAGACCGGTAGATCAGTGGAACAGATTAGGTACAAAGGACAAAAAAGGGTACTTCTATAGCAATCTAGTCTTTGACAAACCAAAGATACCAACATTTGGGATAAAAATTCATTATTTGAAAAGAACTGTTGGGAAAACTGGAAATTAGTATGGCAGAAATTAGATATGGATCCATACTTAACACCATATACTGAGATAAGATCAAAATGGGTCCATGACCTAGGCATAAAGAATGAGATCATAAATAGATTAGAGGAATAGAGAATAGTCTACCTCTCAGAGCTGTGGAGGAGGAAGGAATTTATGACCAGAGGAGAACTAGAGATCATTATTGATCACAAAATAGAAGATTTTGATTACATCAAACTAAAAAGTTTCTGTACAAACAATACTAATGCAAACAAGTTTAGAAGGGAAATAACAAATTGGGAAAATATTTTTAAAAACAAAGGTTCTAATAAAGGTCTCATTTCCAAAATATATAGAGAACTGACACTAATTTATAAGAAATCAAACCATTCTCCAATTGATAAATGGTCAAAGGATATGAACAGACAATTCTCAGATGATGAAATTGAAACTATATCCACTCATATGAAAGAGTGTTCCAAATCACTACTGATCAGAGAAATGCGAATTAAGACAACTCTGAGATGCCACTACATACCTGTGAGATTGGCTAAGATGACAGGAACAAATAATGATGAATGTTGGAGGGGATGTGGGAAAACTGGGATACATTGTTGGTGGAGTTGTGAAAGAATCCAGCCATTCTGGAGAGCAATTTGGAACTATGCCCAAAATGTTATCAAACTGTGCGTACCCTTTGATCCAGCAGTGCTACTACTGGGCTTATATCCCAAAGAAATACTAAAGAGGGGAAAGGGACCTGTATGTGCCAAAATGTTTGTGGCAGCTCTTTTCGTAGTGGCTAGAAACTGGAAGATGAATGGATGCCCATCAATTGGAGAATGGTTGGGTAAATTATGGTATATGAAGGTTATGGAATATCATTGCTCTGTAAGAAATGACCAGCAGGAGGAATACAGAGAGGTTTGGAGAGACTTAACATGAACTGATGCTGAGTGAAATGAGCAGAACCAGAAGATCACTATACACTTCAACAACAATACTGTATGAGGATGTATTCTGATGGAAGTGGAAATCTTCAACATAAAGAAGATCCAACTCACTTCCAGTTGATCAATGATGGACAGAAACAACTACACCCAGAGAAGGAACACTGGGAAGTGAATGTAAATTGTTAGCACTACTGTCTATCTACCCAGGTTACTTATACCTTCGGAATCTAATACTTAACGTGCAACAAGAAAATTGGATTTACACACATATATTGTATCTAGGTTATACTGTAACACATGTAAAATGTATGGGATTGCCTGTCATCTAGGGGAGGGAGTAGAGGGAGGGAGGGGAAAAATTTGGAAAAATGAATACAAGGGATAATGTTATAAAAAAAAATACTCATGCATATATACTGTCAAAAAATTTATAATTATAAAATTAAAAAATAATAAACAAATTAAATTTTAAAAAAATAAAAAAAACTAAATGATTTGCCTAGATTAGTACAGAGGTAAGATTGAATCCCAAATCTTTCTGACACAGTCCAGCATCCTGACCATTTTATAATAGTCATTGGATATAGATTGGTTGGAAAATTAAAATATAATGGACTTTAAAAGAAGAGAGGTAAAAAGGAAGAATCTTAAGTGACAGTTAAGAGGAACCAAAAGAAGAAAGTAAAGAGATTGAGACAAGTAACAACTTGTAATAAAGAAGATAGATGAGGATACAGATAGTCAATAAATGATTTATTAAGCTTTTACTATACACCAGATAGTCTGTATCCCAAGATATGTTTTTAATGCAAGTGAGAAGTTGAGGATGAAACTGAAGTTACAAACTTGGGTAAGTGCAAGTATAGTGTTGGTGTTGAAAATAGTAGAACAGTTTGAAAGTGAGAAGGGGTAAATCTTTACAATGAATTGTTTTGAACATGTTGTACTTCAGATGCTTTTGGGCATCCAGTTTGAAATGTCCATAAGACATTTGGTGAAGATGAAGGCAATTTGCTGGAGAAGATGGGGGGGGGGGTGAGATCTCTTTTAGAAGGGTTGGCCTTGGGTAAGAGAAAGGAATGGATTTGGGGATAATCTGAATATAATCACTGAATACATGGGAATCAATGAGTGAGATAGTATTCAGCAAAAAGATAAAAGGATAGAACTTTTGGGAACACCCACAGTTAATTCATGTGGTAGGAATGAAGAACAACAAAAGAGAATGATGGATGATCAGACAAGTAGAACAAGACTGGACAGGCAATGTCACAAAAACACAGTTAGAAGAGAGTATATTGCAGGAAATGATAGTGTCAAATACTGCAGAGGTCAAGAAGCATGAAGAGATAGAAAAGACCGTTTTAGGTTTGGTAGCTAAGATATCATTGTTAACTTTGAAGAGGGCAGTTTCATTTAAATGATGAGATCAGAAGCCAGATTATGAAGCATTTAGACTAAAGTTACAGGAGAGGAAGTGGAAGAACCTAGTACAAATGGCTTTTTCAAAAGGGTTAGGAAACATATTAGATAATAGCTAACAAAGAGAGTAGGATCAGTTGTAGAATTTAAGGTTATGAAAGCATTAATATGTTTATTAATAGATATCAGGAAAGAGTCCCACAAATATGGAAATTGAAGATAAGAAAAAGGATGGGGATAACCACAAAGGCAATCAGCAGCACAAGTAGGAGATGGCATCAATAGGAGATGTAGAGAAAATAGACTTGATAAGGAGAAGGATTACCACTTTATCATGGAAGAGATAATAGGATACAGTGTCAGAGGGGTGTGAGAAAAGGAGAATGGGAAAAGAGGAAGCTCTTAGCAATGCCCTCAAGTTTTTAGGTGAAGTATGAGGCCAATTCCTCAGTTGAGAAGATGAGGTAGGAGTTTTGGAACAGCCACTGTGGTAAATGGGATAGGGAATTATAGAAGGGTATAAGGATGACATTGCTACTCTGAGGACCTAGCTGAAATTAAAAAACTGTGAAAGCTATCAGTTTCAAGACTTCCTTCAGCTCTATTCAATAGCATATGAAAAGGAGCAAAGGAAGGGATGTTGGGAGTAATTCAGGGTTGGGAGTTGAATATATAGGTAATTATTTATAGGAAAAAGGGTCAAGGGATTCAAGATAAGAGAGGAAGTCCTGAGAGGTAAAGGGATTAGAGGGCAAAGTGTGAACAAAGAACAGGGTTAGTGACAGTAAGTCACCGGGAAAGACAGAGTGGTAAAAGATTATAATCTGATAAAGAAATTTCAACATTCATGAACACAGTAGTAGAACACTCACTGTGGTCCTTTTTGTATTTGTATCTCCATAGAGTGTGTATCTCTGCTTCCTGCTGGGTGACTCTCATTGGGCTATGAAACCTCTTAAATTGATGAACACCAAAAATATTGAATGAGGTAACTTCCAGTAAGTTACCATTGCTAGATGGCAGGACCAATGAGGGAAGAAAAGAGGATGGTCTTCCACCCTCCACTCAGTAGAAGGCCAAAGGGCACACTCTATAAAGCCACTTTCATCCTGGTTGCTTCAAACTGATAAAAATTCTCAAACTGTTCAACTGTCTTTTAAGGGCTAATGGGAAAGGGCCAAGTTTTGAGTCAGCTAGAGACCAAATCTTCCTTCTAATTCCTTCTAATCAAAGAAAATAGTAATTATGGCCTCATCTTTACAGGTGAATATCTTTATTGCCTGCCTTTTACTTCCCATAATTACATTCTGAGCTGGATGAAGGATGAAGGATTGGGGAGAAAGGGAATAAGTATTTATTATACACCTATTATATTTCAAGCATCTTCCTAAGATTTGATCTTCACAGCAACTCTGAGATAGATGCTCTTATGATTCCCATTGTACAATTGAAGAAATTGGGGCAGAAAGAGATTAATTAATTTACCAAAGGTTCACACTGCACTGAAAGAAGATTTGAACTCAGGTTCACTACACCATTTAGCTGGCCCCACCAACTCCTTTGCACTTGTATTCTCTAAGTCAGGGTGTTTTACATTTTTGGTGTAAACCCATACACTTCCTGTGAATTGTCAGTTTTGTAGGAATGGCATTTTTTATTCATCCATAGTAACCTTGTTTTGCTTTTATATACAAGCATAAAAAAAAAAATCAGATTTGGCACATAAATCCCCCAGGCCTCCACACCAATCCCTTTAAACTGCTCCTCCTTTTCTTCCTCATTAGACTTTTTTTTTCTGTGTATGTTTTCGAAATTTCATTTTTGAGAGCTTCCCAGCTCTCTTGAGATCAATTTCCCAGTACAAATTTAGGCCACAGGAGCCTCCCCATTCTTTCTCTGAATTCTGGTTCTATAAAATCTCTTCTTTACAAATCTAAGGTGCATGTCACAATGCCGGTCTTTCTCTCCTCCTCTTTAACAAACTCTAAAATAAAATGGTCACTTTTCACCAAGGGTCTCATCATTTCTGCTTCAGTAATCCATCACTCTTCACTGGTCAAAATCAGGGTCAGAACAGTTCTGTTACTTCCTCTACTTCTTAAAAAAATGAAATTATCATTAAGACAAGCCAAGAATTTATTAGTTACTCTGGAGGAGGTGGGGGGAGAGAGAAAGAGAAACTTCAAGTGGTGTCTCAATGATTGATGTTTCCTATGACATCATGCTTCCATGACCAGTTTGTGAGAGTTGATAAATTCCTCATTTTCACCTGTCCCAGTAGTGCATGTTATTTTACTCCCATGAAAATATTCTCTCTGGTTTCCTAGGTTACCTTGAATGAGTATAGATATATTTAATATACCATGCTATTCTGCTTATTTTCCTCACATAGCCCAACCCAGGTCTTTATCTAGTCTATTCAGTTTTAATAAGATATAACCAGCAGCATATAGTAAAAAGAGCACTGGACTTGAAATAATGGGATTTTGAGCTAGAAAGATTTTAGAGGTAATCAAATCTAACCCTCCTCCCATTATTACAGACAAGGAAATTAAGGCCCAAATGGGTTAAATGATTTGCCAGTGTCACAAAGCTAATACATCACAGAAAGATTTGAACTTAAGGCTTCTGACTCTATCTACTACACCATACCCTTTCTAGATTCTAATTCAGCTTCTGATGCATATTATATGACTTTGGACAAATAATTTAGCCCTTCTGGCTTCAAGGAAATGAGGAAACTAAATTAAATGGCTTTTGAGGATTCTTCCTATTCTTGATTTGTGACTCTAGAATCCTACAACTCTTTAAAATCATAAGGCATCACTCTCATCAGATAAAATTTCAATGATATTATCAATCAATATACATTTATTAAGTACCCACTATATGACAAGCAGCGTGCTAAATACTGAATCATCACTGAGATCATTTAGTGCAGTCTGCTACCCAATACATATTCTTTCTATAGTAAGAGTAGTACAAGGCATTTCTATAGCCAGAACTGAGCACAATGGGTATAATTTTCAGGAGGATAACATGTCATAGCAATTAAAAAGCAGTCCTCAAAGCCACAACAACAACAAATATATAGAAAGCATACCAACCAGATACATTTGTATTTTGATTTGTTTTGCTAAATATTTCCCAATTACATTTTAATCTGGTTCAGGAATATACTAGGGAGTATTGTGGGTAAGATGTACTGGCCAAGTGTTTGAACACTTCAGGCCTAGATTAGATAGAATTTAAGTGACTTGCCTACAATTATACAATCTGTATTAGGTACGAGACTTGAACTCAATCCTTTATGGCTTTGAGACCTGCTTTTGATTTGCTATGCCAAGTTATCCTTCTGAAAATTATACCTATTGTGCTCAGTTCTAGCTATGGAAAGTGAAGGCTGAGACCTTGCAGCAAATATTAATTTCCTACGCCTTTCATAAAGCATTATTGAGCTTGTCCTATTGTAGATAATCTATCCCAGAACAATAGCACCTCACTGATGAATCAATGCCCTCAGTAAATTATTTAAACCTTGAGCAAGCTGAAGCAATCTTTTGTCCCTAAATCTTACTGCCATTGAATAACAAGTAAATTTCCATCTTTCTTCTCTTTGCCTTCTGTTCATTTCTCCTGCCCCCTTGAGTCTGCATTCTGGAGGAATTTATTTACCAGGAAAATAAATTCAGGAAGTGTTCCAAATAATAAAATATATTTTAATTTTTTAAAATTTTAGATCTTGCTTTTATGTCACAAATTTTCCATGTATCCCTCTTCCTCTTCCCAGTGAGCTACCTTATATGTTAGCCACCTTATATTCAGTCATTTTTCAGTTGTGTCTAATGCTTCATGATTCCATTTGGAATTTTTGTGGGAGAGAAACTAGAGTGATTTATCCTTTTCGTCTCCACTTCATTTTATAGTGGAGGAAATTGAAGTATATAGGGTTAAATAAAATTTAGGTCACTAAGTTTCAACAGCTAGTAAGAGTCTGAGGCCTGATTTGAACTCCGGAAGATGAGTCTTGCCATTCTATATAACAGAATAGTTTGTTTTTGTTTTTGTTTTTGTTTTTTACTACATATTGTATTGAGAACTTTTGGTTTTATATCACTGATATTTCCCCAACATTCCACTCTTCCCTTTTCCCAGACAGCTATCACAAATAACAAATTTTAAAAAATATATGAATCAGTAAAAACTTATTAACATATTGAAAATATTTGAAATTCTATGAAATGACACTCACAGCACTCATGCAAAGGAACAAGGGTAAGTTTCTTCTGTTTCGGCTTTCAGGTCTTTCATGTTCTTTGTAAACCATAAAAGTTTTTATCAAGAGAATTAATCTGGACAATTCTACCATTTGTTCTATTAATGGCCAGCATCTCACAGAGCACACTAACTTTGCAAGAAAGATAATCTCTCATTTCACACATCCTCCCACCACTACTATAAGTCAAGTCAATCAGTCAATCAATAAACATCTATTAGATGCCTACTTTATGCCAAGCACTGTGCTAAGTGATGGGGATACAAAAAAAGAGTCAAAAGACAGATCCTTTCTCAAGGAGTGCACAATCTAGTGGGAGAGAAAAACAATCAAATATGTCTTAATCAGAATTGGAAGTCCCCTATTTCACAAGTTCAGACCAAAAACAAAGAAAAAGCAAAAGAGAGAGAGAGAGAGAGAGAGAGAGAGAGAGAGAGAGAGAGAGAGAGAGAGAGAGAGAGAGAGAGAGAGAGACTTGACCTAACCAAAGCAAAATAGCTAGTGGAGAACAGTGGAAAAATAAAAGAAGAATGTGATTATGAAGTACTTCAAAAGTCAGATAAAGTTTAAACTTGATATAGTAGATAGCTTGAAGCCATAGTCAATGGCAGAATTTAAACAAATATTAGCCTGACAGTCATTTTCAAGATGAATTAGCAAAGGCAGAATTTAGAGTCAGGAAAACAGCTATGAGGCTAATACTTCATATATATGGCATAAAAATGAAAAGAAAGCAGTCGAAATCAGAGATAATACAAAGGAAAACATTTTTTAAAACTTTGCTTATTGACTGAATATAGGAGATGAAGAAGAGGGAAAAAACAAAGGACGTCTAAATTGCAAGCACAGATGAAGAGAATAGTTTAACACTGAGAAAAATAGAGAAAGGAAGTCAGTATGGAGGAAAACATGCATTTGGTTTAGGATATATTGAATTAGAAGTTGGAAGAATATCCAAATGGAAATTTAAGTAAAAGGTCATGGCAGGGGTTAGGGACATGGGGCCCCCATGACTTAGAAAATTTGGGTAAAAAAATTTGACCCTCCCTTTACACCAGAGAAAGCTGATTTTTTTTTCTTTTGTGGAGAACTTACAAACCTTATTACAAAATTTGGGTTGTTATATAATATTATAGACTTCATGCATTTCTGAGCTTCTAAACTTTTTTCTGTGTCATCTGCTGGCCTCGAGATGTCATCTGCAACTTTAGCAAAACTCCCCCAAAATTCCCATTTCTATTATTGATCTATGATGTATTGAAAATGCAATGGAGAAAGTTGCAATGTGGAAGGGATAACTATAGAACCAATCCTGGTGTGTGTGTGTGTGTGTGTGTGTGTGTGTGTGTGTGTGTGTGTGTGTGTGTGTGTGTGTTTAATGCTCAATCTTTACTCAATTGCTTTCTTCTTAACAATCTCTCCATTGGAGATGATTCACAGTGCTTCAATAATTATTTCTTTAAGATCATAGATGTAAAGATAGAGAGAATCTACAAACCTAAGAGACCATCCCTTTAGTCTAGGACTCTCTTTTTATACATGAGGAAAACAAGGCCCAATGATTAAGTAACATAGTCACACAGGCAAGTGGTAGACCTGGAATTAAAATCCACATTTCTGACTCCAAGTTATATACCCTTCTCTTATGCTACACTAAAAAAAAAAAAAAAAAAGGTGCTATAATGGGTTTGACCTAGAAAGTTTCATGATGTAACCCTGGAAACTTTGTTTAAAATGTCCATATTCTGGGGGCAGCTAGGTAGCACCAGCCCTGAAGTCAGGAGGACCTGAGTTCAAATCTGATCTCAGACACTTAACACTTCCTAGCTATGTGACCCTGGGCAAGTCATTTAACCCACTTTAGCCTCAGCAAAAAAAAAAAAGTCCATATTCCTGTAACATTAAAGAAAAATTAACAACAAAAAACCTCTAGTTGCTTTAAATATAGGAACCTATTCAAGTCAACAAGTCATCCAACGACAGTGTATAACTGGCAATAATGAGCATCAAGCAATATAAATATGTAACTTGCATATTAGCAATGGTTTATTACACCCTCAACATAGTGTATATGTAGGGTGAGATGTAATTTATCATAAGCCTTAAATACCAAAGAAACACTAATAAAGAATACCACATTTAATTCTCCAAAATTTTACTAGAATTGCAAAGTATTATCCAATTCTCAAGCCTTTCTCAAGCACAACATAGAGTACTATCTAAATACAATTAAGAGTTTCTCTATTAAGTTCTTTGAATAACAAAAAACTTGGGGACTTTAGTTTGAATCAATGCTACACAAAAGCAGAAATTGATCTAATTAAAAGAGATAAGGAAGCAAACTATAGCCTGCTAAAAGGTAGCATAAACAATGAAGCCATATCAATACTAAACATATATGCACAAAGTGGTATAGTATCTAACTTTCTAAAGGAAAAGTTAAGAGAGTTGCAAGAAGAAATAGACAGTAAAACTATAATAGTGGGAGATCTCAACCTTACACTCTCAGATTTAGACAAATCAAACCACAAAACAAATAAGAAAGAAATTTAAAAAGGTAAATAGAACATTAGAAAAACTAGGTATGATAGACCTTTGGAGAAAACTGAACGGTGATAGAAAGGAACATACTTTCTTCTCAGCAGTTCATGGAATCTATACAAAAACTGACCATATATTAGGACTTAAAGATCTCAAAATTAAATGTAGGAAGGCAGAAATAATAAATGCCTTCTTCTCAGATCACAATGCAATAAAAATTACATTCAATAAGAAGTTAGGGGTAAATAGACCAAAAAGTAATTGGAAACTGAATAATATCATCTTAAAGAATGACTGGGTGAAACAGCAAATTACAGAAACAATTAATAATTTCACCCAAGATAATGACAATGATGAGACATCATACCAAAATCTGTGGGATGCAGCTAAAGCGGTAATAAGGGGAAATTTTATATCTTTAGAGGCTTATTTGAGCAAAATAGAGAAAGAGAAGATTAATGAATTGGGCCTGCAACTTAAAAAGCTAGAAAAAGACCAAATCAAAAACCCCCAACCAAAAATCAAACTTGAAATACTAAAATTAAAAGGAGAAATCAATAATACTGAAAGTAAAAAAAAACTATTGAATTAATAAATAAAACCAAGAGTTGGTTTTATGAAAAAAGCCAATAAAATAGACAAACTTTTAGTAAATCTGATCAGAAAAAGGAAAGACGAAAATCAAATTGTTACTCTTACAAATGAAGAGGAAATTAGAGAGATAATAAGGAGTTACTTTGCCCAACTTTATGCCAATAAATTTGATAACTTAAGTGAAATAGATGACTTCCTCCAAAAATATAGGCTTCCTAGATTAAGAGGAGGAGATAAATTGCTTAAATAATCCCATTTCAGAAAAAGAAATAGAACAAGCTATTAATCAACTCCCCAGGAAAAAATCCCCAGGTCCAGATGGATTTACATGTGAATTCTACCAAACATTTAAAGAATAATTAGCTCCAATGTTATATAAATAAACTATTTTTAAAAATAGGGGATGAAGGAGTCCTACCAAACTCCTTTTATGACACAGATATGGTACTGATCGGGTAGATTGAAAACTGAGAAAGAAAACTATAAAACAATTTCCTTAAAGAATATTGATGCTAAAATCTTAAATAAGATATTAGCAAAAAGACTTCAGAAAATCATCCCCAAGATAATATACTATGATCAAGTAGGATTTATACCAGGAATGCAGGGCTGGTTTAATATTAGGAAAACTATTAGTACAATTGACCATATTAATAATCAAATTAATAAAAACCATATGATCATCTCAATAGATGCATAAAAAGCATTTGATAAAATCCAACATCAATTCCTACTAAAAATGGTTGAAAGTATAGGAATAAATGGACTATTCCTTAGAATAATCAGGAGCATATATTTACGACCGTCAGTAAGCATAATATGTAATGGAGATAAATTGGAACCTTTCCCAAAAAGATCAGGAGTGAAACAAGGTTGCCCACTATCACCATTACTATTCAATATTGTATTAGAAATGCTAGCCTCGGCAATAAGAGCCAAGAAAGAGATTAAAAGAATAAGAGTAGGTAATGAGGAAATCAAACTGTCACTCTTTCCAGATGATATGATGGTATACTTAGAAAACCCCAGAGATTCTAATAAAAAGTTATTAGAAATAATTCACAACTTTAGCAAAGTTGCTGGATACAAAATAAATCCATATAAATCCTCAGCATTTTTATACATCATCAACAAAATGCAACAGCAAGAGATACAAAGAGAAATTCCATTCCAAACAAATGTTGAGAGTATAAAATATTTGGGAATCCATCTACCAAAGAAAAGTCAGGAATTGTATGAACAAAATTACGAAACACTTGCCACAAAAATAAAGTCAGATTTAAATAATTGGAAAGACATTCAGTGCTCTTGGATAGGCCCAGCGAATATAATAAAGATGACAATAATCCCCAAACTAATCTATTTATTTAGTGCTATACCAATCAGACTCCCAAGAAACTATATTAGTTTAGTTAATAACAACAAAATTCATATGGAAGAATAAAAGGTCGAGAATTTCAAGGGAACTAATGAAAAAAGTCAGATGAAGGTGGTCTAGGTGTATCTGATCTAAAGCTATATTATATAGCAGCAGTCACCAAAACCATTTGATATTGGCTAAGAAATAGACCAGTCGATCAGTGGAACAGATTAGGTACAAAGGACAAAAAAGAGCACATCTATAGCAACCTAGTGTTTGACAAACCCAAAGATACCAACATTTGGGATAAAAATTCATTATTTGAAAAAAACTGTTGGGAATACTGGAAATTAGTATGGCAGAAATTAGATATGGATCCATACTTAACACCATATGCTGAGATAAGATCAAAATGGGTCCATGACCTAGGCATAAAGAATGAGATCATAAATAGATTAGAGGAACAGAGAATAGTCTACCTCTCAGAGCTGTGGAGGAGGAAGGAATTTATGACTAGAGAAGAACTAGAGATCATTATCGATCACAAAATAGAAGATTTTGATTACATCAAACTAAAAAGTTCCTGTACAAACAATACTAATGCAAACAAGATTAGAAGGGAAGTAACAAATTGGGAAAATATTTTTACAGTTAAAGGTTCTAATAAAGGTCTCATTTCCAAAATATATAATTTATAAGAAATCAAACCATTCTCCAATTGATAAATGGTCAAAGGATATGAACAGACAATTCTCAGATGATGAAATTGAAACTATATCCACTCATATGAAAGAGTGTTCCAAATCACTACTGATCAGAGAAATGCAAATTAAGACAACTCTGAGATACCACTACACACCTGTCAGATTGGCTAAGATGACAGGAACAAATAATGATGAATGTTGGAGGGGATGTGGGAAAACTGGGACACTAATACATTGTTGGTGGAGCAATGAAAGAATCCAGCCATTCTGGAGAGCAATTTGGAACTATGCCCAAAATGTTATCAAACTGTGTGTACCCTTTGATCCAGCAGTGCTACTACTGGGCTTATATCCCAAAGAAATACTAAAGAGGGGAAAGGGACCTGCATGTGCCAAAATGTTTGTGGCAGCCCTTTTTGTAGTGGCTAGAAACTGGAAAATGAATAGATGCCCATCAATTGGAGAATGGTTGGGTAAATTATGGTATATGAAGGTTATGGAATATTATTGCTCTGTAAGAAATGACCAGCAGGATGAATACAGAAAGGCTTAGAGAGACTTACATGAACTGATGCTGAGTGAAATGAGCAGAACTACGGGATCATTATACACTTCAACAACAATACTGTATGAGGATGTATTCTGATGGAAGTGGATATCTTCAACATAAAGAAGATCCACCTCACTTCCAGATGATCAATGATGGACAGAAACAACTACACCCAGAGAAGGAACACTGGGAAGTGAATGTAAATTGTTAGCACTACTGTCTATCTACCCAGGTTACTTATACCTTCGGAATCTAATACTTAACGTGCAACAAGAAAATTGGATTTACACACATATATTGTATCTAGGTTATACTGTAACACATGTAAAATGTATGGGATTGCCTGTCATCTAGGGGAGGGAGTAGAGGGAGGGAGGGGAAAAATTTGGAAAAATGAATACAAGGGGTAATGTTATAAAAAAAATTACTCATGCATATATACTGTCAAAAAATTTATAATTATAAAATTAAAAAATAATAAACAAATTAAATTTAAAAAAAATAAAAATAAACTAAATGACTATATTCAAAATAATTTCATTGAAAGGAGAGGGCACAACTAACCCTTGGAAGATCAGGTAAAACTGATCTACCAAAGGAGGCTGCATTTGAGTAAACAATCTGTGAAGTAGAGCTTAGAAGTTTATTCCAGGTTTGGGTGACAAGCATGGAGGTAGATGTGGAATATTGTGTACAAGTAATAATTGGTGAGGAAGTTTGACTAGAACTGAGAGTACATGAAGACTAATTGATATGAGGTAGGTGGGAGCCAGATTGTGAAGGTTTGGGAATAAACATTGATACTGAAAATGTCACAATTTCCATGTATTTTGGAAATCTGTGGTATTTGATGCAAATAAATTTCTACTCTGTTTCTCTTCCAATTGTTTTCATTGAGTTTTCATTAAACACAAAATCCTTTTAACATCTTATTTTATTTTATTCTTTTTGATGTCTTTTATCCCTTGCTGCTGTGTTAAGGAGTCTCCTCCAAAAGGAAGAAATAGTGACCCGCAAAAGAAACTTCCTGGTCCTGAGAAGGCATTAAAAATAGAGAGAGGAAAAAAAGAAAAATAACTTGATTTTAAAGGGAATCCCATCACTGGGAAATGACTATATAAAATGTGCTTATATGAATGCAATGAAATTTTATTGCTCTGTTAGAAATGACAATAGATGCTTTCAGAGAATCCTGAGTACTATAAATAGATGCAAAATGAAGTAAGGAGAACTTGGAAAACACTTTACTGGATAATAACTATAAAGACAAAGACAAATAAAAAGCTATGATCATTGCAGTTACCAACCATGTCTCCTGAAGACCTATGATGATGTATGTTACCCACTTAATAGACTCATACATGTTGGACATGGCCACTGTGTGGATTAATTTTGCTTGGCTATGTTTACATGTCATAAAGCTATTACTTTGTTAGTTTTTTTTCAGGGAATGGATGGGATGAAAATATAGGGATTGTTATAGGGATTGTCCCTATAGCACAGTTGCAACTCTTCACCACTGCCTTCCACAGAAAATAGAATTACTTCAATTCTGGTGATCCATCAGGATAGAGAATACCCATCAATGACCCTCAGGAAGATGCTGAAGTAAAAGGACTTATGGTATGTACATTTTCAGCAAAAATACCATTGAAAAATGAGCAGTAATTATGACCGAAAAAATTGGAAGCCAAAAAGATAAAGACACCACAGCAAATTCTTAAGATTCCCTGAAAATACTATAAATTCCAAGAAACTCCAAATTAATGCAAATAATTAATCAAATAATTAAGTGAAAATATAAAAGAAAATGGGAAGAAATGGGTTTTAGCAATATACTTTTTAAAAAAATAGCTTTTTATTTTCAAAATAAATCCAAAGATAGTTCTCAACATGCACCCTTGCAAAAACCTTGTGCTTCAGATTTTTCTCTCTCCCTTTTCCCCATTCCTCTCTCCTAGACAGGAAGTAATCAATATAGGTTACACATGTGCAATTCTCCTAAACGTATTTCCACATTTATCATAGCAATATACTTAATATATTGTTTTTGCATCATAGATTTCCATATGTATTTTTCTCCTTTGCCCTCCCAATTATCTTTTACATCAAAATATTTGTTAAAAAACACAATCATTTTTCTTCAAATAGTATCAGAAATATCTGATGGTATATGGAGTGTTACAAAGATTTCCCACACCCTCTGCAAAGGCATAAAGGATTTCTATTCCCATCTCATCAATGGGGCTAAAATTATTTTCCATACTTAAGCAAAACTGTTTCAATCATTTTGTAATGGCTCTTTCCATTTGAATTATTGTATAGGCATTGTGCATATTCTGTGTTCCTAGCTCTTATTTTGAATCAGTTCAAGTAGGTCTTTTTCATGCTTCTGTATTTATAATGCTTCATTTCTTAAAAGTGTTATATTTATTATATTCATAATTTGTTTAGCCTTTCCCAAGGAAATAGGCTTTCACTGTTTTTAATCCTTTATTACCACAAAAAATAAGTGCTAGTACAAACATTTTGATGACTCCCTGGAGAATAATACCCACTGACAGAATTTACAGGGCCAAAATTTTGGATATTTTAGAAACTTCATTTACATTATTCCAAGTTGTCTTCCAAAATATTGAAGAGTCTTTGGTTCTACAGCATCCTGAAGCTAAACATCCATATAAAGAGAGTCCCAAAGGAAAAAAAAAAAAAAAAAAGCTTTTTCTGCAGTTTTCCTCCTGTGCCTATTTAAATAGAACCATGAAGATATAACCTGCCTGCAGTTACCCAAATGGTTCCAATAAACAAAATGTGCCTCAACCATAAAACAGTCCAAATTTAACTAGAGATAAATACAAATGTAAAATTAGGCAGAAAACACAACTTCTAAATATTAAGCATTTTTCTGAGTACTCAAAGCAATTGTGACTGAACTCACAATTTTCTGTTTAAAAGTAAATTTACTAAAGGTAAAGAGGAGAAAGACCATTAAACTGATCTTTAGGCTGAAACAAGTTATTATTGTAACACTCTTATAAATTGGCATTAGTATGTCTGTCATTCCAAAGCCATTTCTGTCTTTTGTCATCTTTGCCAATTTGCTGGGTGTGAGTAAAAACTTCAGGTTTTTAATTTTTTTAATGTTATATTTTTGGAGTACTTTTCATGTTTATCAACAGTTGCAATTCTTTTGAGAAGTGTTTTCATATTTAGATGACCTTTGTCTTTTATATTAGTTCTTTGTATTTGCTATCAAGATACCTTATCAGTTATCTTGTGCAATTAGAGATTTTGGGGGGCTTGAAGTTGTTGTTTTTGTTTTGCCTGTTTTGTTGTTTTTGTCGGCTGCTTCCCTTCATCTCAATGCATTAATATGGCATGTGAAAAAGTTTTTCAAAGACATCAGGGTGGTTTTTAAAGAATGTTTTTATTTTTTTTTCTCACTTACATGTAAAAGCAATATTAACATGTTTTTCTTATAATTTTACAGTTACAAATTCCCTCCCTCCTTTCATCTCCTCTCTTTGAGAAGGCAAGTATTTTGACATAGATTAAATAAATGCAGTCATACAAAATATATTTCCAGATTTAGCCAACACAGATCAAAAGAAACCAACCAAAAAATAAAGTTTGAAAAAAAAAACTGTTTTGATCCATATTCAGACTACATCAATTCTTTCTCTGGAGATGGAAAGCATTTTTCATCATAAATCTTCATAATTGTCTTAGATCACTGTATTCCTGAGAAGAGCGAAGTCATTCATTCACATTTGGTCATCATACAATATTGCTATTACTTTGTACAAAGATCTCTTGGTTCTACTTGATTCACTTTGCATTAATTCATGTAACTTCGTGCATTTTTCTGAAACTATCCTGCTGGTCTTTTTTTTTTTTTTTTTTTTTTTTTTTGCTGAGGCAATTGGGATTAAGTGACTTGCCCAGAGTCACATAGCTAGAAAATGTTAAGTATCTGCTTGTCATTTCTTAGAGTATAACAGTATTCCATCACAATAATTTACAACTTGTCTGCCATTTCCCAATGGATGGGCATCCTTTCAATTTTCAATTCTTTACCACCACAAAAAGAGTTGCTACAAATATTTTTTAAATATATAGGACCTTTTCCTTTTTTATGATCTCTTTGGGAATAGTAGTATTGCTGGGGTCAAAGGTCTATCTATGCCTTTGGACATAATTCCAAATTGCTTTCCAAAATGGTTAGATCAGTTCACAACTCTATCAAGAGTACTTTAGTGTACAGTTTTCTACATTCCCTCCAATATGTTATTTTCCTTTTCTGTCATATTAGGCAATCTGATAGGTGTGAGGTGGCATTTCAGTTATCTTAATTTCTTCAACCAATAGTGAAAAATAGCATTTTCACAATTACAGATAGCTCTGCAAAAATAGTCAGAGTTAAGAAAGAAATAAAGTCTAACTTTCAAGTAACAGAACAAAGACAACCCACACTTCATATCAGTAGATTAGATAATCTTTATCAGATAGTAAAGAAAATGACAGGATTATAAATCAAAAATGTAGGAACATAAGACAAATAGGAGAAGAGATTGGAATAAGATCTTTTATATGATGATATGGAAGATTCCCAGTTGAGAAAACATTTACCTTTGTAAGTCAGCAGCTTCTCTGCAACTAAGGGTCACTGAGTATTGCTTAGAGCACTGAGATTAAATGAATAGCCCCATGTTACATAGCTTGCATATATCAGACAAGAATTAAACCTAGGCCACAATGTCTCTCAGAAAAATAAAGTAAAAACAGGAGACAAAATTGAAACATCACTATAAAATAAGAATACTTAACTTGATGACACAATATGAAGTGCTAATGTAAGGATTACAGATCTTCCAGAAAAACAATGGAAAAGAAAATATGAATATCATATGAGAAAAATTCAAACAGAAAGTTTGCCAAGTAACAGTGGAAACAGATGGCAAAGTTCATATTAAGAGAATCTATAAAACACACACACACATACAAAAAAAAAAAAAAAAAAAAAAAAAAAAAAACTTAAATCACCATGAAACAGACAAAAGCCAAGTGCCTAAAATCAAAGCAATCTCTTATATCATAGGATGAAATTATGCCAGTGTAAGAACTAAGGAAGTTGAAAAAACAACCTAGATACATGTTCCAGGACTGCCCCAGAGCCATTAATCCTACTCATTGTGGAGATGTCCTTAGAAATGTCTTTGGAACAGAAATGTTCTTGCAAAATAGCAATGGGTAAATTCCAAAAGGTAACTGCCTAAGATTAAATAAACCATAAAAGTTATAAGATCATTCTAGGCTAACATAGGGAATGAAAAAGCATCTGGAATGAGCCAGTTGGTCTTTGGTTATTTTTTTTTTTTTTTTTCTCTAAGAGTTGCTTTAAAAAAAAAAAAAAAAAAAAAAAAAGCTGCTTTACAAAATTGCAGAGGGCTCTTTAACAATCTTTTTGTCATTACTGTTATCTGAATTTGCAGGAGTTTTTTATTTGCTTTGATATTGGGGGGGTGTGTGTGTGAAATTGCACCTAGGAAACGTCTCCTACCATCTTTCCAAGATATTCTAATTTTATTCTTGAACAATTTTAATTATTGGAAAGCTAGTTTTGATCTCTGAATAAAAAATGCTTACATTTACTATCAAGTGACAATTCTCAAAATATTTGAATTTCATCTTCTCATCTTATCTTCTGTTCTCTAAGCTGCTTTTCTCCAGTATTCCTCAAGAAATAGTTTCTAACAGCTTCATCACACTGGATTGCCTCCATACAAGTATATATAGCATCCTGTACTGAACACTATACTCCTGATGTAGTCAGACCAGCATCAAGTACAGTATGACTTTTACCCATAATCTTTATTTTTACCATATCTTTACTAATGCAATTTAAAGCTGCTTTGGAATTTCTAGAGAAGTAGTCACATCATAGTCAGCTAAAATCTTCAATTCATCGTTTACATGAGCTTCTACCAAGTGAGGTTTCATATTCTTAAGTTAGTTGATTTTTAAGAACCTGATTACAGAACTTTATATATATCACCCTTTAATTTCATTTCACTGGATTTAGTTCAGTGCCCAACCACACTCTTTAAATCCTGAATCTGTTGTTCATCAAATAATCTATCTTTAGTTTTGTTATCAATCATCATGTCATCTATACTTGCAATCGAATTATTAAGAGAAATGTACATCCAGGTCAAGGCTTGCAAACACTAAAAATATATTTCTAAAATTTCATCTCTTAGTTTTCTTGAACCACAAAAATTACATTATATTCAATGTTTTACATTTGTATCATATCATTTTGACCTATTTTAAAAATTCAAATTAATTACCAAACAACTAAATAAAAACTTGAAACTTGAAGAATCTATTTTAATCTACCCTCCTTTCTTATAGTCTATATTGGCAATGGAACACTCACCATTTCCACTATCCATTCTACTGGTAATAAACGTCTTTAAAAAATTTTAGCCAATTTTAGGCAATTAAGAATCAATTCTTACCTGTTATTGTAGAGTTCTAATTCTTCATTGAGGGAAAAATACAAGACACTGGTTCAGTGACTAGTCCTAGCTTGCAAATGTTCACATTACCATGATAAATTATGATATGCCAGATAATTATTAAGAGGATGCTAATTCTACTTGTTTTATTTCTTGCTGGAGCTTAGGATCAGCCCATAAAAGATCTTAAAAGTCAGACAGTTAAACCCCATCATTTTACAGATAAAAAAGTCAAGGCTCAGGGAGATTAAATGACTTGACCAACATCCCATAGACAGCAAATGGCAGAGTCAAGATTTACAAGTCAATCCTCCTGCAAGAAATGTAGGCTAATGAAATCAAGCAACACAAAACAGTTCACATCTAACCCAATGTCATAACAATTTATTAATAGTAGAAAATATCATTATCCTGCCTTTTTAACACCACAGTTATAACCTTCCATTAGACTACATGGTCTAGAGGCAAATGTTTTATTTCTAGATGATGACAAATACTTCACCCAGGCATTAATATTAAAACAACAAGATGATTAATATGAATTTATTTGATCCACAGTGCCAACAACAAAAATAGTATAGGAGAAATATCAATATTAAAATATGCTGAGAAGTGCCACCAATTGAAAGACTTCAGAACATCATGGCTTCTAATCCTTCTTCCATAAACTTCTTATAAATCGCCATGAACTTTGCCACAAATGCTTCAAGGTGATAAATGGCTTTGCTACCAAGTTGAAGACGATGTTCATAGTAAGCTGCCATCTGTGCAACCTCACCTTTCAGTTGTCCATCACAATTATGTAAAAGTTCTGAGAGAAGGCCCTAAAAAGAAATAACTAATAATTAAAAAGTAAACCTTTCTAAGACATCAATTTCCCTTCATTGTCTATAAACTGCTACTTTTTAGCCAGTTTAAATGCAACATACATACAATTAATATACATAATTACAAGTCCTAGTGGGAAAAACTCAGTAGCATTGAAATTTTCAAACATACAATTAACTTAAAATAAAAGTTTCTATACATACTGTACCAATACCATTTTCACCTTTGTTCGATTATTGGAATAGGCAAATTGGTCTTCTTCTCTTCACCCTAATTAATCCTCCACATAGCTGATATACTAATTTTTCTTACATGCAGATCTGACCATGTATCCCTTTATTTAATAAACTTCACTGGTCACCTATTGCCTTTAGCATAATATAAAGAATTTTATACCCTGCTTCAAACCTTTCAAATTTTATAACATTGTTGCTACTTCTAAAGAACCCTTCTCTATGTCTTTGACAAATGGCATTTTACCTCTTGCCTCTTGAGCCTTTGCACTGGCTACACTCCATGTCTGGAATATTCTATATCTTCTCAACCCCATTTCAGATACAGAAGTTCTCCCTTCCTTCAAAAGACAACTTAAGCAAATTTCTACACAAAGTCCTCAATGATTCCAACTGCTCAACTATCTTGTATTTATTCTGTGTATGCTTATATAATGTGCATGTCTTCCCAACAGAATATAAGCTCCTTGAGAGAAAAACAAATTTTATTTTTTTGTCTTTGTACCTCCCTCCCCAAGTCTAACACAACCCCTGGTACAAAACAAGTGCTTAATAAATGTTTGTTGATTAGTCAGATAAAACTAGTAAATACAATATGACTATTTCCTACAAATACAACATATCCTAAGAGAATTGTTCTCTAATTTATGCAAATAGGCAAAGGATCTTTGTCCCAAGGGAAAGAAACATCATTCTGGGCATCAAAGGACCTGGATTTAAAAATGATCTCTGATTCTAACTTTGGGCAGGTCACTTATCCTTCCTAGGCCTCAAGTTCTTAATGTGTAAAATAGAGAGGCTAAAGGAGGGTTGAACTACAGGGTCCCTGAGATTTCTTTTATCTCTAAATCTATAATCCCTTGGCTTGAAGGGAATTCCTGGCATAGAAACTCTCAACTGAAGTATAGAAAAATCCATATATAACTTAGAAAAGTTGTAAAAACAAAAACAATAATAACACAATGAAAACACCAATATTGTTATTATACATAAAAGTTTGCAAAATATTCTACATGCCTATCTTATTTAATATTCATAACATTAATGATATTACCATTGATATTAAAGATAAAGAGACCTGAGAGCTAGGGAGGACAATTATCTAGGGTCACCTCGCTTAGTACTAAAGGAAAGATTTACACCTTCCTGACTCCCAAGTTTATTCATTGTATCATACTAAGTCTTCTATAATTTAAAATATCAAAAAAATTTGTAATTCCAAAATTTGAGCTAAATAAAAGAATAAATAAAAGCCTAGTGGAAAGAAATATAAGGTTACAGGATCATGAGATTTAGAGCTAAGAGGTTACTTTTGAGGATATCTTATCCAATATCCCCATTTTAAAGATGAGGGAGAGAAATATAAGTGAAACATAAAGTCATAGTAAGTAGCAGAGCTGGGATTGAATCCAGGTCTTCTGACTGCTAATTTCAGCCTTCAGAAAGTAGAAATCATGGAGGTGAAATTCTATTCTGGTTCTGATTTTCACCAACAGAAGACAGTTATTAAGATAAAAATAATGATAACCTTAGAGAGAAGTGACCACTCTTTGTGAAAGAGAGGACAGGAAATCAAAGCTCTTTGTGAGAGAGAAAAGGAAATTTGACCATTATCCAAAATTTTCCCTAGATTTTTGAAAGCGATTTCAAAGTTATTCAGAGGAAAGTTAAAAAAGAAGCCCATGGACTAAAAGACTTTGACAGAAAAGAAACAAAAGAAACAAAATTAAATTCTCAATGCAAAAAGGGATACAATTCCATAAAAGAGGGAAAATGAGATTTGTCTAAAGACACCAAATTGTATGTACAAAAACCTCACCAACCAATTTAGATTTTAAAATGAAATTTGTAAAAGATGGAAAGGCTTAGTGACAGAAGATGAATATAAGTCAACGGCATATTTCCATAAATTAGGCTGATATTCAGAATGATATAAGGTGGACAAAGCTAATTAAAACATTTAAAAGGGTTTTTTGTGTGTTTCTTATTATACTGAGAGAAAATTAAGGCTCAAAGAAGATATAGGACCTTTGTGGTAGATAGGATAAGATTTTGCAACAAAGAGTTGTTTAATTCTAATTTTGTTCTTGTTTTCTCTAACAAGAATTACTTTTATACTAGAAATGACATTAAAAAAAGACAGAGAATTGATAGTCAAGATGAGTAAGAAAATAGTAAGAAAGCACCTAATTGTCCTTGATAAATTCAAGTCAGATTGCTAGATGATTTACATTCCCAAGTTCTGAAAGAAATGGAAGGTATGATTGCTGAGCAATGTGATGTTGTTTGAAAGATCATGGAAACAAAAGGAATACCACAGGAAAAGAGAAAACGTGGAGATTTTTGAAAAAGGAAAAAGGAAATATAAGCAAACTAAAGGCCAATGACCTTGAATTCCAGGCTTGAGTAAATCCTAGAACAGATCACTTCTCCAGAAAGGGAAATGGTGATTATAAAGAACAAGCCATCTTAAATAAATCTCATTTCCTTTTCTTACCACACTACCCAACTATGTTATGTTATGAGAGGAATATTATGGTTAAAGTTCATCAAGAATTTAACAAGTTTTTGTTAAAAATATTTTAGATTATTCTTAAACATAAGATAGAGAACTATAGATTGGAGAGTAATATAATTATGATGGATTTAAAAATGGCTCAATGTCATCATATTAGGAGGTCTCTAATGCAGCACTCAAAAATCTGTCTTGACCTTGTGCTAAGTAACATTTTTATCAATGACTTGGATTAAGGCAAGGATGGTATGTTCAACAAATTTGTACAGAAGTCTGCGAGGGATAGCTAACACACTAGATGAGAATTAGGATCAAAATGATCTTGTTAGGCAAGAAGGCATACGTCCTTAACCTGGAATGCATGAATTTTGTTTTTAAAAAATATTTTAAACTGTAATAGAATGTTCTAAATTTCATTTTATACACTTACCAACATTATTCTAAGGAGTGCAGTGGGGTATACTAGCAAAAATAAGATTGATTTGTTTTTGCCTTTGTTTCCCCTTGCCTAAGGCTAGAATCCTAGGTTGGATTTAATTGGAAGTAGTGAAGTGGCTCACTGAATAGAGTGCTAGGCTGAGAGTCAACAAGATCTGAATTCAAATTTGTAACTTCTTCTTTCTTCAGTTTCCTCAACTGCAAAATGGATGCATCTACCTCCCAGGATTGTTGTGAAGCTCAAATAAGATATTTGTGAAGCACTAGCACAGTATTAGATGCATGGTAGGTACTTAATAAATCCTTTTTCCTTACTTCCTAATAAAGTGACATTCAATAGGAATAAACAGAAAGTCTAGCATTTAGATACAATCAACTTCACAAGTATAAGATACGAAGCTATGCTTGGAATGTAGTTTTTTTCTGAAAAAAATTTGGAGGTATGAGGTGCTACCTGGTCAATATTAGTCAGAAATGTTGAGTTAGCAAAAAAAAAAAAAAAAAAAAAAAAAAAAAAAAAAAAAGATAATAAAAGCATACATTAAGACAAATAGTTTCCAGGAATAAGAAGATGATAATGCATTATATTCTGCCCTCATAAAACTTCACGTGAATATCAATATGTTGCACCATTGTTTAACTACTATAAGTGGCATTATATGAAATGTAGCATTATCTGAAACTATTTCAATATCATTTTGACCAATTAACTTTGTTCTATTCAGTGGTCACAAATTATACCCTTAACCCTTTTCTGCTATCTTATAATATACTAAGAGGGAAGGATAGCTAATACACTTTCAACGTTTGAAAACATGAATTCATGATAGATTTAAGCTGGATATAGCCTGTGTAGTGGAAGTTTCTCACATTAACCTTTTAAGGACATAAGAATGAAAAAGGGAAGAATGCTAAATGTTATAGGGGGAAGGAGGCAGATGCAGAAGTCATATGCTTTTTTGTTATACCTCCACGAAATGGCTAAGAAAATATAAAAAAGCTATCAATCTACATGCCTTTCTTATTGCTATAAAATTTGTATAAAGCAATCTACACACTCAAAAAGGGCTGCCTTGATGAAAGCATGAGAAAGGAATGGGCAGCTTCCCAAGTCAACATCCCTATTTCTAAAGCAGACTATATCACAACTGACTGAAAAGATTAAGGAATATGAAAGTTCACCTATGTGTTTTGTTTATTGAGTATTAAAAAAAAAAAAATACTGGATTGAGTAAAGCAACTTGTTATTTTAAAGGATCTTTCTCCAAGAAGGTATATTTAATTATATGAAAATCATCCAAGATTTCTTGAAATATGTAACAGAAATAACTCAGTCTGAAGACTCTTCAATTATCAAGCAACAAAACATAAAAATATATGCTTGCCAAAGATATTTGTCTTGTATTACAGAATTCAAATGAAAGTACTCCTCATATATAATAAAATCTCACAGATGCTCCTGTTTTCAAATTAAATTCCCAACTGCATCAAGCCTTGAAACACTAGGAAGCCTCTTAAAGGAAACTCACAATTACTCAAAATATGTTTGACATATGCCCAAAGCAAAAATCAAGGAGATAAAGAATGTTTCTTGAATCAGCCTGTGATATGCAGTGATATATGAAATTATAGAGTTCTTTATCCAATGGAAGAAATGTCTTTATCCAAAGTCAACTGGGCCTATAACTAAACAGGAGGGGAAAAAACCCAGACTGGATCATGTAATACTTTTTAGTGATCCCCAACTATTCCTGGAAACAAAAGCCCATTTTTTAAAAAGCAATATTTTTCTGATGATGATGTACAGTGGCTAACTCATAAAAAAGGAGTCTCCAAAGAACAAAGCTATGATTCACATAAAGGGCAATGAAGAATTTGGTGGAAGAGTAGACAGTAATTAACTGATAGGGAAATGCACAAGGAAAGTAGAATAAAGTATATCAGAGAGAGAACCAATGTACATCATTAGTATTTCAATGTTACTTTAGAAGAAAAATATTTAATGATTGCTTATTATGTTCCAGATACTATGCTGAACACTGGGCATACAAAATCAAAAGTAAAACATTACATTCTAATGGAGAAAGGGAGACAATGTTGGTCCAGGAATGTTGCTTGGAAGCAATAGGAATGTGATACAGAAAGTACCTGGCAAGTTAAATGGTTCCCTATGGATGATTTAGAAGGACATGTGGACAAAAGAATAATGAGAAGACTTGGATGAACGGCAGTCTGTATTACAGGATCCAAAGATCCAAAGAAATCTAAAAGAGGTAAGGTCTATAACGTGTCATTTTGTATTTACAAAATAACATATTGACTCATAGTGAGGTTTGTGATTTCTTTTATTTTGTTTTTATTCAGAGTATAATGAAGTACAAACAAGTAAAATATAGAATATATGACGTTATATATAGGCAAGACATAGTAGGTTTGGTTTGAAGAGAATAGTGGCTTTTAAGGGAAAAAGGAATCTTGGCATCTCCCAACCCCCAAACCTCTATCCATTATCCCTTCACTCTAATTTTCTCCCTTTTTTCCTGTTTTATTCTTCTCTCAGAATCTTTCCTTCTGTTGTTTACTTCCTACTTTAGAAATCATAATGTAGAACTGGAATCTATTTTTATTATTCTTTTTATTCAATGAATGAAATATTATGGTATCTATTTTAATTTAAAAAATAAATTAAACATTTTATACCTCTTTCTCTTAAAGGGAAAAAAAAGACAATTAAAGTTAGCTGTATATTGCTACACATATTTTTATAACATATTTAACACTCAACATTTTCTCAGAGAGCAGATCAACAGAAAAGATTTCCTTATCCCTGATGTAAGGTAAAAATAAGACTATTATTATTAAAAACCCAACTGTTTAAAATTAATAACTAAAAATAGCTACAGGAAATAAAACAAATAGATTTGCTCAATATTTAACCTTATCTCTAATTTTCTATGTTTTTTAAGAGTACAAAATAAGAAATTAAGTTTACCTTCATAATTATTTCAGGAGGAATACAATGAGTTAATAGTTCATAAAGTCGTCCACGAATTTCAAGTAGCCTGTTTAAAATAAAAAATACACAAAATTACAACTTACCAACAAACAATATTTACAAAGCATTTACTTATGTTTTATTATTCTAGGAAGTGAATAATCATATTATAAAAGTGAACTTTAAAAGAGGTAATCATGTCTGAGATTCATGTAATGAAACAGACATTTCAAGTCCTTCTAAGGAATCAGTTGTCTAGGAAAAACTTTTATTATCAAATATATTAAATAAGGGTTCCAAGATACCTGAAGAACTAACAGAAAATGAACAAAAACATTCTCCAATAAAGTGGTCAAAAAATGTGAATGAATAGTTCTCAAAGGAACTGAGAACTATTAACAACTGTTCAAAAGAAAGTTGCAGATTACTAATGGTAAGAAAATGCAAGTCATAATAATCTTAAAATTTTACCCACTAAGTCAAAAATATCAAAAAATGACAACAGTCAAGTTTGGAGGAGTTATAGAGAGACAAGAGGACTGACATATTGCTGATGGATTTATGCACTGGTACAATCATTCTTGAAAAACAATTTGGACCTGCAATAAAGTGACTAAAATGCACATACCTCTAACCCAGAAATTTCACTATTTACTATATGCCCCAAAGTGTTAATTGACAAAATAAGGCTTAACATAAACAAAAATATTTATAGGTGCATTTTTTTTTTGTGGTAACAAAGAACTGACAACAAAGGTTAAGGCACAGGCTAAATAAACTGACAGAAGAATGTAATGGACATTATTATACTATGAGAAAAATGAGCATGATGAATACAAAGAATGAAAACTATGAAAAGACTTAGATGAATTGGTGCAAAAAGAAGCAAGCAGAGTCAGGAAAATAAAATTCACAATTACTCTAAAAATGTAAATGGAAAGAACCATAAAACAATTGAAACTAAAAGTTGTGAAATTGCAGAAAACAAATTTGGCTTCAAACCAGGAGCAAGGAAAGAGAAATTCCCTTAGCAGAATTATTTATTTAGGGGGAAATGGAGGTGTGGGACAGTCCATGGATGCATTGAACAAAACAAAGCTTCTTAAACACTGGATTATGACCTTATATGGGTCACATAATTGAATGTAAGAGTTGTAAAAAATTTGGCAACAGTAAGAGATTTCTGAACACAATGAACAAAAATCAATTCAAAATCAAACACATAATGAATCCAAAGTGATTCTGGAAGTGCTTGCCCATGTACATCGGGCAACTTCACTGCAGCCTTGGTTCTAAAGACCCAAAATGAGCCCTTAGTACTGCACATGCAGGAATACTGCCAGAAACACTTCAGGCTCAGATTCAAGATGGAGTTGCATAAAAATTTCTCAGGTGAAAAGGGGACATATATGGAAAAAGCTTAAGAAGCCCTGCCATAGAACATCAGTTTTTTTTTGTTTGTTTTTTGAGGTATAGTTTAGATTAATTGATTTTCTTTCTCTTTAAAAAAAAAAAAAAAAAAAAAATCTGTTAGATGATTCTCCAAGAGGGAGAAGAGCAAATTAAGATACAAGAAAAATATATTTTTAAAATAAAGTTATTTTCCATATCACTTGTAGCAAAGCAAAACCTGGATTTCATTTTTTTTTTACTGGCTTAATTTAACTAAACATACTATAATCCTCAGATATTTTTCTAGATTAAACAAGTTTACAAGCTATTTGTTACAATACTTTAAATGACTTTTCACACATTGAGTTCCATAAAAATTTCAAGTATAAATTATCTTTCCTCAATACTGCCATCCAAGACTAGTTTTGAGTTATATATTTTAGAATACAACAAAATTTCTTGTTATAATAAATGAAATTGAAGGTGTCGCCTTAACATGATTCCTCTGCTGCTCAAATATAACAATGTAGGTTAATGGGAAAACAAACTAATGCACTTTTGATATAGCTGTAAATTAGTCTAGCAATTCTGGAAAGTAATTTGGAACTATGCCCCCAGAAGTTCAATGAACTATTCATTAACACTATGGTTATTATATTTTATATTACATTATAAATATATAATATACTTGTTATATATTAACACTTATACCCTAAAGAGATAAAAGAGGAAAATAATCTAAATGGAAAAAATATAGTAGTACATAACTATAATTCCTGCTTCTGGTTGTAAAGCTGAGGTTTGCGTGAGCTCTGGAATTTTGAGCTACAGTAAGACTAAGCTGAATGGGTATCCACATTAAGTCTGGCAGGAATATCTTATGCCTCAGGATCAAAGGGGCCACCAGGCTGCTAAAGGAAACATAAAGGAAACCAGGTTGGAAACACAAGATCAGAGGTTGGGTACTGATCAGTAATGGGATCATACTCATGAGTAGCCACTGTAATTCCAGTCTGAGTGACATAAAGAAACCTAGCAGAAAGGAAAAAAGAAAGGACAGGGAAATGATGAAAGGGACAGTTTCAAGGAAATCCAAGAACACTTGAATAAACTGATTTAGAGTGAAGAGAGCTGAATCAGTATAATGTATAAAACAATCATACTGATCAATACACAGACCAACTATGAAGTCAGGATCAATGATGAAGCAACTATTTACTCCTCCTGAGAAAGGTGATGAAACTCAAGTTGCTGGATGACACACATATAATCTTAGACACAACCAGTGTGTGTGTGTGTGTGTGTGTGTGTGTGTGTGCCCCCACTCAAGCATTCAGGCAGGGTAGAAGGTGGGGATGAGAAAGGAGTGTCATTGAATCACATTTTTGAAATGCACAGGAGAAAGTTTCACAGATAAGCAAGGCAGTTCTGAAAACAACATGGTGAGTTTATTAGATATTTTCAAAGAAAAACATTGTATAATAAACAGTACACAATGAGTGCCTAAACAGAAAAAATGTCTTACCATGTTTTTAAAACTATAACAATTCACATATTAGGAATCCTGCCACAGTATTATAAAGTACCACCAAGTCTCTCCTATTTTCATTTTGTTTTTGTTTTAAGTCAGTAGTAAAACTTTTGGGGTGGAGGAGGAAAAGGGAAGAAGTGAGTGAGGCAATGAGGTTAAGTGACTTGTCTAGGGTCACACAGCTAATCCACTCTAATCCACAGCTTTATCTACTGTACCACCTAGCTGCCCCAAGCCTCTCCTATTTTCAAGTTATGAACCTGTATAGCCCAGGTATCCATAACAGTGGGGATGATTGACTTGAATTAGAATTAAAACAAGATTATGACATAAAATACTGAACAGTGCTTTAGTCACAACTTCAGTTATTTTAATATAAAAAGCTGGTTCATAATCAGCCACATAGCTCTGATATATACTTGTCCCGATAATTTTTTAAATAATGAAAAGTCATCATGCATTTTGTATATTAATAGGAAATACTGGTTTCCAGGATGGCATATTAAATTGGAATCACACCATAATCAGTATAAGGGAAAAAAAAAAAATCAAAGACTCAGATTGTTTTTTTTTCTTCTACTAGTCTAACAGAAAATAAAATTGCTACCATTTGTACAAATGATCAGCCAGAGTTGTCTTCCACTCTTCACTGTACAACTAAGAATGTTTTCATATAACACAATAGAAATAACCACATCATCAGCTTCAAAAAAACCCAGCAATATTTCTCCATAATATAACCATGTTTTTAATTGCCAAGAGAATTATAGAAAAAGATGTCATACCCAGGACAGCTATAAAACAGTAATAAACTGATGGTTACAAAATGTGACTATGGGAAAAGTCTATCAAGTTAAGGCAGCATCTCTGTCAATAACTCTTAAGCTTACAAGATTTCTCGAGTCAACTGTCTAAAAATAGCCTTTTTTACTTAAAAAGTCAATTAACTTGTTTGAAATTTTAGTTTATTTTAAAATTATATTGATTTGTTTCATATAAATCATATTAAGGTTTAATTTATTTAAATTAATTAAAAACTAACTTTCTTTTAGAAATAAAATAAAAAATACAAACAAATTGAAAAGACCTCATCAGCTTTTGTGAGGGGAATGTTCAACAAGCAATTTTTCTCTGAAACTGAGAAATTGAGAAAATACGGAATGGAATGTGACTTTCTAAGAAAAAAAAAAAAAAAAAAAAAACACCCACCTTCCTTGTAAAAAAGCCATTCCCTAAACAGATGGCATGGTGATGTGAATAATATCGATCAGGAGTTTAAAGATAAGGGTCAAAGTTTACCTATTAATTTGTGGTTCTCCACTACACACCTGTCAGATTGGCTAAGATGACAGGAACAAATAATGACAAATGTTGGAGGGGATGTGGGGAAATTGGGACACTAATACATTGCTGGTGGAGTTGTGAAAGAATCCAGCCATTCTGGAGAGCAATCTGGAATTATGCCCAAAAAGTTATCAAACTGTGCATACCCTTTGACCCAGCAGCGCTACTACTGGGCTTATATCCCAAAGAAATACTAAAGAGCGGAAAGAGACATATATGTGCCAAAATGTTTGTGGCAGCTCTTTTTGTTGTAGCTAGAAACTGGAAGATGAATGGATGTCCATCAGTTGGAGAATGGTTGGGTAAATTGTGGTATATGAAAGTTATGGAATATTATTGCTCAGTAAGAAATGACCAGCAGGAGGAATACAGAGAGGGTTGGAGAGACTTAAATCAACTGATGCTGAGTGAAATGAGCAGAACCAGAAGATCACTGTATACTTCAACAACGATACTGTATGAGGATGTATTCTGATGGAAGTGGAAATCTTCAACATAAAGAAGATCCAACTCACTTCCAGTTGATCAATGATGGACAGAGGTAGATACACCCAGAGAAGAAACACTGGGAGGGGAATGTAAATTGTTAGCACTAATATCTGTCTGCCCAGGTTGCATGTACCTTCGGATTCTAATGTTTATTGTGCAACAAGAAAATGATATTCACACACATGTATTGTACTTAGACTATATTGTAACACATGTAAAATGTATGGTATTGCCTGTCGTCGGGGGGAGGGAATAAGGGAGGGGGGGTAATTTGGAAAAATGAATACAAGGGATAATATTATAAAATATATATATATATATATATATATATATATATAAAATAAAAAAAAATTTAAAAAAAAAAAAAATGAAAAAAAAAAAAAAAAATTTTGTGGTTCTCAACAAATCATTCAACCTGTCAGGCTTTCAATTTACAAGTCCCCATTAGTTCTAACATTATGATTCTAAAGACATGCATTACTAAATTGAAATTAAAATATTAACTAAAAGTTTTCAAAATTCAACCTTTACATAAATAACTATAAAACTCCATGTTAATTATAATTTTTCCCTAATTTAGAGAATATCTAGTGTCTGCTCACAGCATGTTATGTCATTTCTTTGAAGAGTCCCTCATATGAGACACCAGAAGAAGTAACTGACCAACTTCATTGACAGAAGGGTAAAAAAATAAAAATAATTTTTTTTTACTAATATTGTTCTTATCTTAAAATCAATGACCTTCAAAGTGGAAGCATTTCTCTATGGGAAAACCATTTTTGATCAGCTGAAGAGTTTACTTAAGGGAACAGGTTTACTTTGTGGTAAAACAGGCCAAGAGAGAGTTCTTTGAACCTTTATTATACATTATAGCTATATTCTTTGCACCACTAGAAGTCAAAGAAGTTAGCAGTATATTATGCAGAAATATTAAGTCAGCTATTTGATGGATGTGAGAAATACAAAATAATTCCAACTGACCTCCAGCAGTGGTTATAATTTATACATTAATTCAACACATTTACACATCAAGAGTTTAATAAAAAGGGTATGAGAGTGTTTATTTATTATCTATTTCTAGCAACTTCTGAATTACTAGATTTCTGAATGCTCATCTAACCAGTTTCTTGAAGGCTTTGAACACAGACAGAACAAAATTTTAATTTTAAACTCTACTAAAATTAAAATTGTATAAGGTCACAAAAAATTCTAAAAAATTTAACTACTTTAATAATAAGGTTTTGCTATTTAGTATATTACTTTTAAAATACTTAAAGTTACATTGCTTACCTCTGGGGAGTCTGCTGACTGACGATAGCATTTGCAGTCTCTCTCAAATATACTTCCCAATCCGTTTCAGGGATATCTTGATCTGAAGTAAAAGGATACCTATTAAAAAAAAAAAAAAAAAATATATATATATATATATATATATATATATATATATATATATATATATATATATATATATATATATATATATATATACATATATATATATATAATAATAATAATAATAATAATAATAATAAAAAACACAAAAAACAAAAGGATACCTATATGACAAAAAAGACCATTGTGTATTTTGGAAGCTAATAAGACATATGTGATTTTACTACAAAAAGTTCTATTAACTTTTCATTTAGACTTACTGTTGTACCCTGCAGGCTTCACACATAAGCAGGGCTTTTCTGAGATTTCTACAGGACTTCTCTGCAAGTCTATGAGCTAGTTCTGAAGGAAGATTCAGACCTTCTTTCTTGCACACAGTGGACAACACATGGCAAATCTATGAAGAAGACAGTTAATAAAACGGTAGCCAAAGAGAAAAATCAACTTTTTTTGGATAGCACAATTCTCATTCAAACATGATTTTTGTCAGGGGAGAAGGATTGTTTATTTTGTTTTTTCCTAGAGAAACCTTTAAGAAAAAAATAAGTTAATCTCATTCCTATTAATATTAAAAGTATGCACTATCCTAAATTCTCAAAGGCGAGGTTTTGTTTGATATTATAAATGAATTGTTTTACTGATGATAGAAACTATATGATAATTATGTCAGAGTAATAGTAGGGGGAAACCTAAGAGAACTTCATTTTAGATTCCTTTTTCTACATACAAGTGGAGACTGAAATCTCTTCTTCATTCTAACAGTCCATTTTTGTACTCACTACCTACTCCACAGAAAGCTTTAACTGACTTCAGAAGATCTATGTACAGAAGATAACATACTAAATTACTGAAGCCCAATCTCTGAATTTATTACCCACTATATCTCGTACTACATAAGTAGCACAAATAGTATCAATGCATAAGTTAGAAGAACAAGTGTTTACACTATGCAATAGTTTTGTAGTCTTTCAAGGTAAAGAGTAGGAAAAAAGTATGCATTGACATTTTAGAAAAACATGTCAAATATGGCAAAAAAAAAAAAAAAGAGTATGAGAAATGAACAAATAGCACTCTTTAAATCTTTCAAAAAATTTTATGTTCTAACTTAACTTACATCTTCAATGCTGGGAGCAGGAACACGAACTGCAAGGCATCTACTCCGAATAGGTGGTATTACTTTTGATGTAGAATTACAACACAGTATTAATCTGCAAGTAGACATGTATTTTTCCATAGTTCTACGTAAGGCATGTTGAGCATCTTTGGTAAGTTTGTCAACTTCAGTCAGTAAAACCACTAAAATAAGTATTAAAAGAAAAAAAAAATCATTAAAATAAACTCAAAGATAAACTTTTGGTGTAGTTTCCTTCTCTCTACCAAAGGTCAAAGGTCTAAAAACAAGCTCTGTAGACAGTGGTTGGCAGAAAGGGATGTTTCATTTTCCACAATGGTCAAGAAAAAGAACTAATTCTTACTCTAAGGCACTCTAAAAGCAAATGTTACATTTTTATAAGTAAAGATTTTTGTCACTGAGTTAAAAGGAAATCTCTATTCTAGATTCAGCTCTGTGACTTTAAACAATTGGTCTCTATGTAATCACCTCTAAAATTAAGGTATATAAATGGGAAGAGAGATATAGACTAGATGATTTCTAAAGTCCCTCCTTGCTTTTAAACAAAAAAGTAATTTTAGCAATCTATTTAAAAAAGAAATAAGAAAACAAGAATTTGGATATCAAGGAGAAAAATTAGGTTGTAAAATGTATTACTACTGGTTTAACCCATTATAGTTCTTATCTTCTTGTGCTGTGATATATAAGTATACCAGGTAATGTAATTCTAGATTTTTCATTTAAACCACCATCAGTGTGACAGGCATAAAAACATTTATTTCTAAGGCAGTAAATCAAATAAAATTCTTCCTAATAAAATGTATCATACTTATGCTTATCTTAGTATACAGAAGGCATTTTAATTATTTTAATCTAATCTCCTGTTACTTCTAACATATTGCTACCCTGGTAGTCTGCTTTATTCTTACCACTGAGGTATCTTAAGATTTCTCTGGGACATCCTTATTTTCTAATGTCAGCAAGCCTAATCTAATTTAAAAGGAAAAAAATGCCAGGATGAGAACAGAAGATACATCAAACATATACACCTTTACTTCCAACAGCAAAAAATTTTCTCCATGACTTATAACAGCAATAAATACTTCTTTCATCCATTTCCTATAGTTAATAAAAAGCCAACTAAAGTTTGTATGTTTTTTCTACTTTGCAAATGGAACTATTACTACACATCTTCTTTGATCCTCTTGGTATTCTTATAGAATAGGCAAAACCAAATATCCATTTCCATTTTTCAACAAGGGAATAACTTCAAGGAAAAAGAGACTTATCCAAGGTCACACATAAATAATGAAATACACAGTAGGGACTTCTGACATTTATTAAATACATGGCACCTCTAATACTACTAACCTCTTAAGTATTCTAAGTAGTTTTTTTCTTGTAGTAATGTTGGATTTGCAAAGCTCCACTCATTTTCTCATCAGTTCAATTAGAACAAAAGCACTTATTTTAACCCAAGTTAGCCAGTTTAGTAATAGCTAAAATTTACTTAGTGCTTGAAGTTTGGCAAAGTACTTTACACATCTCATTATATTTCACATATCATGTCAATACCATTGCATTTGACTACATAACCATTATTACTACTATTATTTGTCCTTCATTCTCAAAGAGGATGATGATATCAGGGTGGTGATGACATGCAAGTGAATTAGATTTAAGGGAGAATCTGTGTGCAAAGTCACCACCTTCACTTTCTCTTCCAAAGATATCTGGGTTCAGTGGCTAGATATAGATCAAGATGACTAGAAATGGCCATAAATGCTGAGAAATAACTGGATCTTTTTGAGGTAAAGTCTAAACAGGTCTCAGTTTGATTAAGGTAACACCTAAATCAGTAATAAAGTCTACATAAGAAATGAGGCAGAGAATGGCCTCTATTACTTCAACACAGAAACAATTGCTATTTATATTCATTTTGCCAATCAGGGTCCAAACAACAAGCAAATGTGGAATGGCCTTGGATCTACTACTGGTCAATCAAACCAGTGATTTGGTTTCAGTTATCAAAATTTACATTCCTTTGGCCAGGACATCCATAGATAGAGGTATGATACCTCCAAGTAAACAGAGAGAAGGGGAGGGAGAAAAGGGAAAGGAGGAGAGAGGGAGGGGGAGGGGAAAAGAGAGAAAGGTAGGACAGAACCGGCTGATTGGGCAAAACACAGCTCCTTCTTTTTTTTTTTACAATTAATATTACATCTATTTTAAAGATCAAGAAAAAGGTTCAAAGAGTTAAATAGTTTACCCAGGGTTAGACAGCTAGTAACTTTGCAAGGCAGGCTTAAACTCAGGTCCTACTGACTCAAAATCTGGTTCTTTAAGCAAACCAACCATTTGGATACATGACTTTAATGAAAGGGCTTTAATCTTCATTTCTTTTCCCAGTCTGATCTGTAATAGAACTTTGCCCTCCTCTCCTCAGGAAAGGAAAGTCTTCATTCCTGTCCAATGTTAATTTTTTTTAAAGGCAGTTCCACCTCAAGTCTGAATTTTAAAAACTCAACATTTTAAAAATGTCATGAAAGAAAACAGAGGTTTTGCTTTCATTTTAACAATGTATACTATTGTTAATAGTAGGCTGAGAAGATTAAAAAAAAAAATCAGAAGGGCTCAAACTAACAATAGAAATCAGAAAATTTGTTGTTAGGAGATAAAGGATATTGAGGGCTAGAAAATGCAAAGGTAAGGAAAAACTACAATCACAGGTGATGCTATACCAAGAGAAGAGCTTATATTCCTCATGGAAAGTCAGCTCTAGAAAATGAGTATCATGGCAACAAGATCTTGGGGGTAAGATAGAATGTGCTCAAGTAAGGCTGCACTACAAAGTAGCTGGTTGCTGCTACAGAAGGATACTGCCCCTAGCTCTCCCTCTGTACTGAGACCCTCTGATAAAGCCCCATTCATCCTATCCTATTTTTTACTCCATTTAAGAGTTCCCATGATTAATGATATCACATTTTCATGTGTTGGCATATTATAAGTTAACATTTGCTGAATGGTTATAAACAACATTATCTCATTCTCATAGGACAGACCAAAGACAAAAACAAAGAAAATCCCAGAGGAGCAGATGTAGGTGTGTATGAATATACATAAACAAAGGCAAACAATAAGCCAAAGCCAAAATATAGTAAATAATGTATGTATTTGAGTTAGAACTTAGCTATTTGTGCTCTTTTTTTTTAAACCAATAAGATATTATGAAGCAAGATGCCATATATAGAGTTCTTTGGAAACTATAAGGCACTACATGTTAGCTTCCAGATATTATATTTCTCTTCATTGTTTTTCAACAAGTCCCTATCAAAAAGCCTAAAAATAACAAAACACAGATAAATTAATGTTTTTAAAAGTTGTCTTCAACTACATTAAAATTTCTACAACATTTTATTTTGTTTATGCAATATTCCATTTGAATTTTGAATAATAATTTCCCATGGCTGGTTTGGGGAATGGATGATGCTATTTTTTAACATTATCTTCATTTTTATGTACCTTTAAACTCTCTTTGGGTACTTGTCTCAAGTTGCTGTGACTGTGCCACTGTTTTCAATAGTTCCTGAATTACAACCCGGTCACTATTTCCAGCATCACTGCATAAAATAAAAACACAGAGAAAGCATACTGTAACAATTATCTTTTATTTGATTAATTTGAGAAAATTTTTAAGACTCCCTCCCAAGTGGTTCAAAATGATTTTACTCCAACACATAGCACAATAAATTTTGTAACACAGCAATTTACATGATTAGTCCTTAATAAACAAGTCAATAAATCTTTAGATATATTCACTAGACTTTAAAGGCAGTAGGATTTCTCATGAAATTATTGAACAATATTCCACTAATTGGTTACATTGTAGACAACACTGTACCCAAGAAATCTCACCCATATTGTAGTTTTGTTTATTGAGAAGGTGATGATGAGGACAACAACTATAATTGTAGTCACTGAGTGGCCACTCTATAACTATAACACTCTATATTAAAATCCACTCTATAACTTAGTAGATATAGACCAAAATTCATCATTCCAAAAAATACACCTGGGAATGGATCTAAGAAATTAGTGACCCTGGACCCTGAACAGCAGTTCATCAAAGCTTTCCTTCTTGGTAAGACTTATTAGAATCTATTCCCGAATGGCATATATAGCCTTTGTAGAATATACAGTCATACCACAATGGGACTTCAGTGAAGTCCAAACAATTTTCTGCTTAAGTATTTGTTAAATTGACATGTAGAATATAGCTTGTAGACTACATGAAGCAACAATGAATGCTTCTACTTTTATACAGAAAGTTTTGAAATTCAGACACTTAACTATACTCTTCTTGAAGAAAGAAATGAGAAATGACAAACCACACATAAATCTGAGAGTCATACCCAGCATGGAATAGATAAATGAAGGAGTTGACTTCATAGGATGAATTGGCTAGATAAAATGGAAAAACCAGACAACTTAGCTACTCTTTAATCACATCTTTCCAATGTGACTTCACTGCAAGTAGTCCTTGATTAATAGATTTTAACTTGCAACAGCATTCTGACATTCACAGTTGAGGTTTTACAATGACAAAGTGGGAAGCAAACAAATCCCTGCAAGATCATTTCCTAAAAACTCTAGTAAGTAGCATTAAGTCTCCTGAAAAGATGACCCCAATGGTGTTTCTTCATCTTATTGTTATAGCAAAAAATTGTAAAAGAAATATAAGGTTCAGTGTCTACTTTCATTGCCTAATTATGGTAATAAGGCTAATTCTTTCTTCTTTTAAAATTTTAAGTGGTACTTAATTTTTTCCAATTACATTAAAAAGGAAAATATTAACTGTTTTTTAACTTCACGTTCCATATGCCCAAAGGGCTATCAAATTGTGCACACCCTTTGATCCACTTTGATCTGTATCCCAAAGAGACCATAAAAAAGAGGGAAAGATCCACATGTGCAAAAATATTTGTAGCAGCCTCTTTTTGTAGTGGGAATGAATTGGAAACTGAATGACTGCCCATCAGATGGGGAATGGCTGAATAAGTTACAATATTAATCTATATAAGAAATGATTAGCAGGATGGTTTCTTTTTCTTTTTTTTAATCAGAATTATTTTTTATTTTTTTATTTTATGTATTTATTTTTATTATTATAGCTTTTTATTTACAAGACATATGCATGGGTAATTTTTCAGCATTGACCCTTACAAAACCTTCTGTTCCGACTTTTCTCTTCCTTCCACCTACCCCCTCCTCTCCTAGATGGCAGGTAGAACAATACATGTTAAATATGTTAAAGTATATATTAAATACAATATATATATACTATATACACACACACACACACACACACACACACACACACACACACACACACACACACATTTATACAGTTATCTTGCTGCACCAGAAAAATCGGATTTAGAAATAAAATAAAAATAACCTGAGAAAGAAAACAAAAATGCAAGCGGACAAAAACAGGAATGGAAATAGCAAAATGATTTCAGAAAAGTCTGGAGAGATATACATGAACTTATGCTAAGTGAAGTGATTAACTCTGATGGACTTGACTCTCTTCAACAATTCTAATAGACTTGTGATGGAGAGAGGCTTCTACACCCAGAGAGGAGACTGTGGGGATTGAATGTGGATCACAACATAGTATTTTCACTTTTGGTGTTATTGTTGTTGTTTCCTTTTTTTCTTTCTCATTTATTTTTCCTTTTTATTCTGCTTTTTCTTGTACAGCATAGAAATATTTAGAAGAAAAAAACCCCACAAAACTTCGTTTCAAATTTTCTTCCTCCCTCTTTTTCTTCCCCCTTCCTTAAAAATATAAGAATTTTAAATAGGTTATATATGTGAAATCATGTCAAATATTTCATATTAATGATATTGTGAAATAATAAACCAAAAAAATATATAAAGTAAAAATAGTATATTTCAACCTGTATTCAGAAAGCATCAGTTCTTGATCTAGAAATGGATATCATTTTCCATCATAAGCCTTTAGAATTGTCTTAGATCATTGTATTGATGAGGAGAGCTAAGTTATTTATAGCTAATCACTAATGTTGCGGTTACTGTTTATAATGGTTTGACTCTCTTCACTTTGCATCAGTTCATGTAAGTCTTTCCAGATTTTTCTGAAATCCACCTGCTCATCACCTCTTACAGCAAAATAGTACTCCATTACATCCATGGACCACAGCTTGCCCAATAATTCCCCAACTAATGGCATACTTTCACTTTCCAATTCTTTGCCACCATAAAATGAGCTGCTATAAATATTTTTGGACATGTAAATCCTTTTCCCATTTTTTATAGTAATCTTTCTAAAAGCCATGCTAATAAAATGGAAGCTCTGGCAGACTCTATACTAGGTTGGAAGGGTTACAGTTTATATATCTGCACTCTGAGGACTAGCCTAGTTAACTTCAACTCATCCCTAAGCTGTCAATAGGTTGATGATTTTTTTGTAGTCATAATTATTATGAAGAAGCTATTTCTATCAATTAGAGGACTGTCCCCCAGATTAGACAACAAATCCTTGAAACATTGAAGTGATATAAATGTAACTGTTTACCCTGTTTTTCTTTTCTTTTGGTGAAACAACTGAGGTTAAGTGACTTGCCAGGGTCATAATGCTAGAAAGTGTTGTGTCAAGGCCAGATTTGAACTCAGTTTCCTCCTGACACCAGGGCCAGTGCTATATGTGCTGTGCTATCACTTTATTTACCTTATTTTTAAGATATTTACAAGTTTCTAATATGAAGCATATGTCACAACCACTGAAATGCAGAAGAAAACATTAGAATTTCTATTTACATTTATTAAAAAATGAGAAAGTAAATTTTACTAATATTTTAATGTGTAGATTAAAACTGCTATCAATTAGTCTGTATGATAAAAGATCACATATCACATATAGCAAAAGAGCAAAAGTATAGCATATACCCTGAGAGAAAAGTAAGAGTTCAAACAATGCAGAAAACTTAACAGTTATATATTACAATTTAACTTGTAAACACTTAGATTTACAGATATTTCAAGTTTTAACTAAATTATTCTTGACAAGAGGACAAGAGGCTTAAAAGGATTCCTGCTAAGAAAATATGGGTTGAAAATAATACTAATAATGAGAATACAAGCAAAAAAACAATAAAAAGACAGCTCTATATCTAGACCAACAGCCATAATTTCAAGAAAAAATAATGGGGAGGATTCTGGGAAGATAGTGGAGTAGGTAAGTAAATTTTGAATAAATTTCTAGATTTCTCTCACAAATAGAACAAATTTGTTCCTCAGGACAAACAGACTGATTTAAAAAAAAAAAAAAAAAAAAAAAAAGGACTTGGGCCAGAATAGAGGTCCTCCTAGTACAACTGAAAAAGACTTATAGAAAGATCAATCTCTGTGAAGTGTGAACACTTTCAAGTGGGGACTCCTGAGGTTATCTGGGTTGGTTGTAGCTTCAGCAGGAACTTTTACCTCCGGGACTCCATGTGGGGATCTGAGTTCAGGAAGACTGAGGAAACTTCAGCAGCTTAGGAATATCAGATCCACTTATGCTACCTAGCCCTGGGTGAGAAGGAACCAGCATATCCAGTAAATGCAGAGGCAGTAGGGCAGAGATGTTGTTGGCTGCTGGCACTTGCTTTAGGGTTCCAGGTCAGAGGGGAGAGCTGAAATGAAGCTAGAGGTACCATCTCCCCACTCTACAATTAGAGGTGCTTACATTAACACGTCTCATTTAAAAAAAAAAAAAAATGAACCGGCAAAAAAAGAAACCAATCATAGATGCTTTACTATGAGAATAGGGAAGACTGAGATGCATGCTCAGAGGAGGATACTGAAATAAAGATTCTTCTCTAAAGCGTAACATTAAATATCCTTGTGCATAGAAAATGGAACTCAAAAAAGAATTTTAAAATCAAATGAGAGACATTGAGGAAAAACTAAAGCACACACAAGAAAAACAAGAAGATTATGAAGAATAGAGTCTCAAAATTGAAAATAACTTTTTGAAAATAAGAATGGGCAGGGAAAAGCCAGTGGAGCTATAAGCTATACCAAGAAATAAGAAAACAGAATATAAAGAATGAAAAAATAGGATAGAATGTGAAACATAAAATAAATAAACAACAGATCTGGAGAACAGATCAAGAAGAAAAAATATAAGAATTAGAATACCTGAAAGTTGTGACCACAAAAAAAAAAAAAAAAAAAAAAAAGAACCTTGGCATAATATTGCAAGAAATAATGCAAGAAAATTGTCCTAGTGTGATAGAACATAAGGGGAAAACAGAGATAGAAAAAAAATTCACTGATTATCACCTAAAAGAGATCTTTTGTGGAAAATATATAGGAACATTATTATCAAATTTTGAAACCCCCAAATCAAAGAAAAAAATTTGCAAGAAACAAGAAAAAAAAACAATTCAAATATGTGAGAGCTACAATTAGAATTGTACAGGACTTAGCAGCAGCCACAATTAAAAAACCTCAGGTCCTGGAATTATATATACAGGCAATCAAAAGAACTGGGCCTGTGACCAAAAATATGATAGTCAGCAAAATTAGCCACAGTACTGTATTAAAAAAAAAAAAACTAACCTTGCAGATTTTTAGGACTTTCAACCAAACCCAAACTCAATAGAAAATTTAACATAAAAAAATCAATATCCAAGATTAATTTCAAGGAACTTAACATGGACAAATTGCTTATGTTTTCTTACATGGAAATGTATACCATTTGTATAAGGTCAACATCAGCAATTGGGTACAAAGAACAGACACAATAGTATTAGAACGGGGAAGAGGGCTTCTAGGTTTGCTCCCAGCTGGAATAGGTTAAATATATAACACTACATATATACCCGGTAAAATCTATAAAGATATAAGGGAGGAGGGATGGGCGGAAGAGGAAGCAAAGGGTGGGGGCAAGAAAGTAAGGAAAGGATCTATGAGTGGGGGGAAGTTAAGTAATCTCAAGTTAAGGTGTAGAATTAAAGCAGAAGATTTAGTAGGAATAGGAAAGAACAAAATATACACAAACACTACAATAAAAATCAGGAGTAGAATTAGAAAAAAATACAGCTAGTAATCGTGGCTTTTAGACAATGTCAAACTTAAAGATTCAATCAAGAGAGAAATCTATATTATGTCAGCCACACTAATATTGTGTTAGATGCATGTTTAAATATGGGAAACATGTCTATATTATACATATAGGTATATCTATATATGTGTATGTGTCTGAGTATATGTCTATATGCATGCATGTTGCTCCATGGAGACATGTATGTGTATAAACACATGCATGTGTGTGTGTGTGCATTTTTTTTTTAAAGTAACAAAGGCATGAGATCAAGAGTTTGGAGACCCTGGGATAGAAAGTAGAGGTATAGCAATTACATCTGATTGAAAATTCTACAAAGATTGTTTTTTTAGTCCAGACTTGTTATCCAGAACATGTGACTGTTTCTACAGGAAGATGAGATTCAGTTTGCACTATTCCATTTTCCAGGAAGTTATTTTAAATACGTTGTAAATTCTAACATATGCTATATTTTGTAAATATATTCTCTGAAAGGGAGAAGCATTCAGGAGTCACTAAACTATATTTATGAACAAATAAATGATTTTTTGATTAATCATCACTATGAACTATTCATCTCTTTCATCTATAATCAAGGTAGCTATTTTTGTTAACTTTAGAAATTTAGATGTGCAATTTTTTCCTAGCAATTATTTTTCTCTTTTCTGATATTACTAATTATTTTTAAATCACAATGTTGATAAGAATTTTTTTCACATGTATACAAGTGAACCCCAGTCATGAACCCACTGTGCCTGGTTACATAACAGGAATTAAATAAATGTATAGTAACTAATTGACTAACCTATATAAAGTACAACTTATAAAATAAAGCTATCTGTGATTTCATTCAACAGAAGTGGGTTACTAAAATACAAAAATAATTTCATTCTAAGGCTCTTTTACCTGTGAGGCACTCACATGATCTAGAATATTATTCTCCAAATAAATAACCACTTGGGTTTCCATGGCTTTCCTCTTATTGTCTGAAATGAAAACTTCTTTGCTTATCTAAATCCCACACCCAAACTAACTAGCCTCAACTATCCCAAATTCCAAATTCCAACTTTTTCCAAATCCAAGTATAAAACTATATGCATACACATGTATTTATATGTATGTTTATAAATTCCATACCAATGACATCATGAGTGATATCTTAAATTCTGTATGAACCAAATTTAAGTGAAGCAGAATTGCATGAAGTCATCAACCTCACTCTTTTTTCAAAGGTCACTGATTTCCAGTGACAAAACAAAAGTCAAGGTAACTGGTAATGGCCCAAGATGCACTGGATGATTTTGGTGTCCTCAATGTCTAACCAAGCTCTAAGTGATCCACAGCACATGTTTTAACCATTTTCATGGCCACTGGAACAAATTATTCTCATCTACTGATTCCAGTGGGGGTAAATTTTTACATTCTTGGGATAGAAACCCCCCTAAACTCACCAATGGATTTGAGGCTCATCAGTTATCCTCAACCTGATTAGCCTGTTTGTTGAGATGGTGTACCAAGGTGTGGCTGTTGCACATGCTATAGATTCTTAGAAAAGACAAGAGTTTAGGGTCAGATAGACATCAAAGGTAGATGAGCAGCCCTGAATAGGAATGTTTAATGTGGGGTCTATGGATGTCTTGATTAAAAACCATTATTCTACAGCACTGAATACCACTTCAACACATAGGAAATACTCAAATGGTGGTTGATTTATTTCTACTTATATGGAAACTTCTCTTTCCCAAAATAGACTGGACAAAAGGGGCAGTAAAATGAACTTAACTAATTCAATTTCAAATGTTATATATTCCCATAAGCCATATTTCAAACTTTAAAGAGTTCTCTAGCCAAATCTTCAAACACAGATGATTTGATTCAATACTAAAATTATTTTAGAGCTTACTATATGAGTAATATTTTACAAAACATTTTGCCCTGTGCAAGGAAAGCTAAATATTTGTTTGTATTATATATCAGTAATATTCATTATCTATTCATGTTCACTTTTATTTCAAAATGCACACATTATGCCTTTTATTAAAAAAATCTACCTTTGAAGGCATTTAGAGATGCAGAGGACAATAAGATGATTTGCAAATCAAATCATTTAGCAAATAATGAAATAAATGAATGGTCATTTAAAAATGACTTACCTAGGGTTGACTTCAAGATGATAATTACTTGCAATTGTGCTGATTTCAATTTTCTTTTTAGATGGGGTCTGTGTAGAGAAAAAAAAAAAATATATATATATATATACTAAATATATTTCACAGATTAATTTTTAGATTAAGTGCAAGGTATTCTCTAGTGTTACTTTCGTGATATAAAAGATCCAGTTTAGGAATGGTAATCTAAATTCTAAATATATATTTAATCTACATATATTCTAAATATATTTTATCTACATATATTCTAAATATATATTTAATCTACACATACTCTAGCAACTTTATAGAACTGTTATGAGAAAATAAAGGGTCAGGATTAATATATTATTATTCCTTTCTTATGTCTCAATCAGTTTTAATTCAAATATTCACTTGGAAACATTAACTATGATAAAGATAAATACGTAATTTTATACTTGGGTTTGAAAAAGTAACTTCAGACATGCAAGATGTGTTGAGACTAGTTAGCAGTTTATATATGAAAATGATCTCAAAATGACTTCAATTAACTATCAGCTACTCTACTGAATTTTCAAGTAAATTTCTACAAACTTCATTAACTCCCTCAGAATAAACTCATCACTTAAAATCTCATCATCCAGGAGACTGATTCAGTCTTGATAATTCATACCCCCCTCCTAAAATGCTCCCAAGGCCTTCTTCCAAAAAAGCTTCAGATTTTTCTAGCTAATCTCTTCTCCCATCAGCTGCTCTGCTTGCTTTTGACTACAGTAATTTTTTTATATATTGTCTTCTCCCATTATTAGATGGCAAACTCCTTGAAGGGCAGGGATCATCTTTGATTTAATTCTAACAATCACCAAGTAAAGTAGGTGCTACTATTGTTCTCATTCTACAAATATGACAACTGCTAATTATACAGAGGTGATCACAAAGCAACTTAAAGTCTTAGTATTAAGAATCAAAATTAGGTTTTTAACAATTGAGAGATTAGAAAAGGCTTCATAAAGAAGACATCTAATCAACCATAACAATATCAGAGATCTACTAGATGATGAGCTTAGGGTTAAATGTATAGATTTAAAAGTCAACTGTGTAAAGATTATAGATAATACATAAGAACTTTTCCTAAGAGAAAACATACATTAAAAAAGAGAACCCAAAACAAATCTTGGGGATGACCTCTAACAATGTGATAGGAAATGAATAAGAATCAGGCAAATAAGATTAAGAAGAACCAGTAATATCAGTAGAAGAGAGAGGACATAACAATGTCACAGAAATCAAAGAAAGAGAAATAAGTTCTCCAAGGGACAACAGGACAAATCTGCACGGGCCAAGGAAAACAAGAATAGGAAAACAATAATCAGATTTAGCAGTTTTAGATCACTTTAAAAAGAGAAGTTTCAGAAAAATGGTAAGATCAAAAATCACATTTCAAGGAAGTTGAGAAGCTGAGAAGTGGGAGAAACTTTCTACAGCTTCTTCAGAAGTAAGATGTCTTCAAAACTTAGCTCAAATGCCATCTCCTACATGAAGTTGTTCCTGAGGAACCCCCCAAAATTTTAACCACCTTTCCTCCAAAAATACTATATTTTTATCTTCCGATAGAATATAAACTACTCTTGAGGATGGGAACAGATATGTTTTTGTCTTTTGCATGATAAAACAAACACACCCATACACACACACAAAAAATTCATGTTTAGAAGCACTAATTTCATTTCTCAGTGAATAAAGTAAAATGCTATATGTTAATAAGATCAAATGATATCTACATAAAGCCCTTCTTAATAACTTCTATAAGTAACTTTTCTGAACTCTTCATAGAACTTTGTCCAACTCTTGTGAACTTATACTTTAGTTTATAAATTATATTTGTATGTATATCTCCTACTTGATTATAAAACCCTAATGACAGAAATACATATCTTATGATTATGATATGAATTATGATATGAAATTATGATATAATAATAACTAATATTTACTTAGCACTTTAAGGTTTAAAAAGCATTTTACAAATATTATTTCATTTATCCTCAACATAATCCTAGGAGGGAAGTGGTATTATAAATCCCATTTTACAGATGAGAAGACTAAAGCAAGATGTTAATGACTTGCCCAAGGTCATAGATGCTAAGTATCAAAGTCAGGATTTGAACTGACTCAATTGCTGAATTGCTTTTAAATGTATCAGAGTTCAATCTGAATGGTTTCTTATATACCTTCTAGACTATAAACTCCCAGAAGGCAAGTTTGCAGTTTTCCCAGTGCTTGGATACTACTTTTTAATAAATGCAGTGTCTTGAAGAAAGTCTACCTCAGGATCTTGTATAAAATAGGTGTTTAAAGGTTTATTGAGCAACTTTATCAGCTTAAGATACACACACACACATACACCCCCAATGACTAAAGCACATGTGGGAGGAAATTATAACTCTACCCTTTACAAATAAACTAAGATTTCCATATCTCTCTGATATATCCCACCTGGGTGTGACATAGATATAAGGGAAGTGAAATGGAAAGAGCAGTAGATATGGAGAGAGCAGATTTGGATTCAAATCCTGACTCTACCATTCATAGTTGTGTGACTGAGAAAATCCTTTAAATTTCCTGAGCTTCAGTTTCCTTATCTACAAAATGTGAGAATTGAATAACTTTTAAAGTATTTTCTAGCTCTAAAACCAGTGAATTTCTATATACAAATACATGACGTTTCTCAGACAGAAACTAGCTTACTGTGATGGTTTGATGTTCAATCCTTAGCTTTTCCACTCCAGCTCCATATAGTTCCCTCAGGAGACACATAATTCTTGTCTTTTTCCCAGCACCTGATGGTCCATACACTAAGAGATGAGGGAAGTCCCCACATTGTACCTGGAAAAAGCAAAGAAACAATGATTTTGACATATCTCCTTGTGAGAAGTTATACATTTGTTCCCTATAAAGTTGATTTTCAATTAATATAGACAATTTTTAATAATTATCCTAAAAAAAGTGAATACAAAAGAAAAACTTCCAGAACTGTGAAATCCCAGTCTAATCAAAGGTACATTTTCATAAAATAACAGAAACTTGGGTTGGAAGGGATTTCATAAATAATATCCCCACAAAAAAATCCCCCAATGTACAAGATCTTCTATATATATTTATATATATCTCTATATATATAGATATATATCTATATATCTCTCTCTATAGAGAGAGATATATAGATATATATCTATATATATATAGAGATATATATATCTTAATGGAAGATCTGTGATATGGCAGTCACTGCCTTCAATAATAACTAGCTCCATGAAGTTTTTTTTCTTAAACTCCAAAAGATTTAGATATCACAACCTATCCATACCTACTCATTCTATATGACCCTTCATCCACATCTTCCCTCAAGGTCACCAGAGGGGTTTTACCTAATATGTTACAGGGTTTTCCTTTCTTTGTTTAGATAAACTATGAGTTTATTAATGGAGCACTTGATTGACCTACTATCAATCCTCACCATCATCACATATCTAGGCCATCTTCTCTTCTACCACACATTTTCCTGATCGTATACCAAGGAAATTCATCTTCAAAATTCTTTTATTTGGTATATATCATAACCCATCTACTGTAGAGGGCCTCTGAAGAAGTATACTTGAAACAAGGATACTTACAACAAGTGTTAACTTAATGGAATTGATGAGAGAGGACTGTGGGAACTGAGTGTGGATCAAAACATAGCATTTTCACTCTTTTTGTTGCTCTTGATTCTGAGCCCAACTCAGTATCCATTTTTACTGTTTGTTGCAGATACACACATACACATATGTACTCACAAATGAACACATGCATAAACAATCATGCGCACATGTCATATTCATTCTGGTTGTCATATCACATTGATGAGTAAGACATATTGAAATGTATATACACACATGTATGTGTGTACACCCACACCCACACACACCCACACACACACACACACACACACACGTACCCACATACTGATGGACAAATTCTACAGAACGTCCAACTTCATGCCATAATAAGAACAATTTTCATTCACTTTTTTCCGATGAATAAGTGTGCAGGTTTTTCCAAGAAGTATTTCGTGACCTTATAAAATTGACTGAAAAATGCACCAATAAAAGTTCCTACCAAGCTTTTTTGTTCAATATAAAATAAACATGTGGCTGAATATATCAAAACACCATCCTAAAGACTTTAAACAAAGCATTTGTTGAACTCTATCAAGTCATTCAAGATTCCGTTAAAGATACAACATAGATAACTTTCTTCAATCATCATCTGGTCATAAACATCAAACAAGACATAAAACAGAGATACATATATGCTCTCCAAAGATATTCACTAATGTAATGGAAGAAGTTCAGCAAACAATTCAAGCCAAAGAAGTATTTCTTAAGAACAGTCATTTAATCCTCACAATAACCCAGTAAGGTAGATGCTTTATCTCCACAGCTAGGAAGTATCTGAGGCACAATCTGAAATCAGGTCTTCCTGACTCCAGCATATGATCCACTGAGGCATCTGACTCCCTACTATATAGATAGGCTAGTTCAATTATTCCAACTAAAAAGTCAAGAAAAGAGCCCAATTGTCTAATACCACTGTAATAGTATTTGTCATTACATACATTGAATGTATGACCTCAGAGAAGAAATGTGCTCAAATAAATCCCATATACTTTTTACAAAAGTAAGAGTTGGTAGATACTTTGGAGAGTTAATTCATAACGAGAGTTTTCATGGTTTAGTGAAAACTACAGTAACTTCAAATCCAAAAGACTTGAGTTATTTGTACATTCATTTCTGCAATTAACTATATGCTATGTGATCTTAAACAAATTAAACTCAGGTTCCTCGTTTTGCAAAATAATAACAGATTAGATATTTCCAGTGTTCTTCCCTAAACTAATTTCTTAGTGATTATTTAATTCAAACCAATAATTTTGAAGAAAATAGCCACATAGGCCTAACTGTACCAGATCTAAAACTATATTATAAAGCAGCAGTCACCAAAACCATTTGGTACTGGCTAATAAATAGATTAGTTGATCAGTGGAATAGGTTAAATTCACAGGACAAAATAGTCAATAACTATAACAATCTAGTGTTTGATAAACCCAAAGACCCCAGCTTTTGGGATAAGAATTCACTGTTTAACAAAAACTGCTGGGAAAATTGGAAATTAGTATGGCAGGAAATAAACATTCATCCACATAACACCATACACCAAGATAAGGTCAAAATGGGTTCATGATCTAGACATAAAGAATGAGATTATAAATAAATTAGAACATAGGACAGTTTACCTCTCAGACCTGTGCAGGAGGATGGAATTTGTGACCAAAGAAGTATAGATTATTATTGATCACAAAATAGATAATTTTGATATTAAGTTAAAAAGTTTTTGTACAAAAAAAAAAAAAAAAAAAAAAAACTAATGCAGACAAGATTAGAAGGGAAGCAACAAACTGGGAAAATATTTTTTAACAGTGAAGTTCTAATAAAGGATTCATTTCCAAAATATATAGAGAACTGACTCTAATTTTTAAAACATCAAGCTATTCTCCAATCGATAAATGGTCAAAGGATATGAACAGGCAATTTTCAGATGAAGAAATTGAAACTATTTCTAGTCATATGAAAAAATGCTCCAAATCATTATTGATAGAAATGCAAATTAGGACAACTCAGATACCACTACACACCTCTCAGATTGGCTAACATGATAGGAAAAGATAATGACAAATGTTGGAGGGGATATGGGAAAACTGGGTTGGGATTGTAAATGAATCCAACCATTGTGAAGAGCAATTTGGAACTATGCTCAAAAAATTATCAAACTGTGCATACCCTTTGATCCAACAGCGTTACTAATGGGCTTATATCCCAAAGAGATCTTACAGAAGGGAAAGAGACCCACATGTGCAAAAATGTTTGCGGCAGTCCTTTTTGTGTGTCAAGAAACTGGAAACTGAATGTATGCCCATCAACTGGAGAATGGCTGAATAAATTGTGATATATGAATGTTATGGAATATTATTATTCTGTAAGAAATGATCAGCAGGATGATTTCAGAGAGGTCTGGAGAGACTTACATGAACTGATGCTAAGTAAAATGAGTAGAATCAAGAGATCATTATATACTTCAACAACAATACTATATGATGATCAATTCTGATGGACATGGCTCTCTTCAACAATGAGATGATCCAAATCAGTTCCAATTGTTCAGTAATGAATAGAGCTAGCTACACCCAGCAAAAGAACTATGGGAAATGAGTCTGGACCACAACATAGCGTTTCCACTTCTGTTACTGTCTACTTGCATTTTTGTTTTCCTTCTCAGGTTATTTTTACCTTCTTTCTAAGTCCGATTTTTCTTGTGCATTAAGATAACTGTATAATTATGTATACGCAAATTGTATTTAACAAATACTTTAACATATATTGGACTACCTGCCATCTAGGAGAGAGGGTGGGGGGAAGGAGAGGAAAAGTTGGAATAAAAGGTTTTGCAAGGGTCAATGCTGAAAAATTACCCATGCATATGTTTTGTAAATAAAAAGCTATAATAAAAGAAAAAAGGGGGAAAAATAGCCACATAACACTTTAAGATACACAAACTATATTATTTCATTTGAGATGAAATGGGCTTCTTCTATAACTGATGCTTTTCCTACTGCAATAAGATACCTCTTAAAGGCAACCATATAAAGGCTTAATTAAAAATCAGAACAAAGTAACTATAAATTGACTCCGTAACCATTCTTGAAACTAAGCAACAAAAGACACCCTTAAAGTATTTCCTATAAGTAACATTGTTAATCAATATCTAGATTCAGCTCTGAAACTAGTAAGCAAAATATACTGACAGGGAGATTTGTAGGCATCATTTCAATGTTAAGTTCTGGTAAATTAGTGCAGTGAGAACAATGAATCCCCTAAAGAAGTCCAGTTATTTGAATTTACACTACTCCAAGTTATAATTATATGCAAAATATAGTACTATATTTTGGTTCCAGTCCAATGGAAATAATGTGATGAAAAATAATTTAAATAAGTTTTTAATCTGTTTTATTAACATAAAGCAAAGGATAAGAAAAATGTATTTTAAGATTCAAATAAACTTGAATTATAAAATAAGTTACATAAAGCAAAATTTTCAAAAATAAACTCAGTATCAAAAATAAATACTAAATATAAGCCTATTCCAATGATATGACAAAAAACATCAGTATTATCACTTGAAATATTTTAAGTAGCATAAACTAAATTGCCTTCTCTTTCTTTAAATCTTCATATATAGACTGAACAGACAAGAGTTTTAAGCACATCTCCTCAAATGTGCATACTTACATTCTCACACAAAGAATCAATTATTTGAATGGCTAGGGGTCTTATCCAAAATTAGAAATGCTTTTAATATGATATTGTCTTTTTGATACTTTTTGATTCTTTTCAAAAACTGCACTAAAATAACTTAGAAATCGGATTTTTAAAAGAACACTTATCACCCATATTTTCTTATCTGGCTATGAAAGAAATGGAAGTGATTAGCTGCTGTAGTCTCTCAGAATACAAGGATTTCAAGGTCAATAACCAAGTATTGTTTTCATTTAAAATCCTCTTCAGCATTACCTCCTAACAAGTGTTAATTGTTAGATGATCCTTAGATATTCTGAATCCAGATTGAGTTTTTTCTTTCTTAGAAAAAAATTTGGGAAGGCATCCTTTTCTAGAGTAACTCTGATTCATCAGAATAAAAAATGTATTGATCAGTATATCCACTTTTGAGTATTTTTTTTAATATCAGTTGATTTGTTTCCATTTTCTTTCACTGCCTGAAATAAACTTGAAGCTTTTGCCTGAGTGTCTGTTCTAAAATCTTCAATATGTACAGCTGAAAAATGTATGGGATTGCCTGTCATCGGGGGGGAGGGAATAGAGGGAGGGGGGGATAATTTGGAAAAATGAATACAAGGGATATTATAAAAATATATATATAATAAAAAATTTAAAAAAATGTACAGCTGAAAGACATTTCTATCATTGTAATATGTCTATTCCTTTTAGTTGTTTGCAAACCGCAAAAAGCTGATGCATCTTTCTTTGTCTTTTTCTTTATTTTGACTTCAAGTTTTATGATATTCTGTACAACAGACATCAGATATTCTGTACAACTCAACATGTTGTCTTGTAGTAGAATTACTATTACTATGGTTATGCTATTCAAATACATAAATTTTTTTGTTCTAATTCTAATAAAAAAAAACCCTCTCTTCTGTTTTGTATTGACAATGTTTCCATCTGAAGTGTTTTTCCTTTTGTTGCTTTTGTTAAGAGCTATTTTCTTTTAAAGTAACACAGCCATTCATAACATGGTACATTTCACATTCACATGCTGCAAAAGATTTCTGTAGTAGGTAGTATATTAAACCTTCAACTAGTTTGCATAAATAGCATTAATTGAATTTTGGCTCATATTAAACACAACTGGTATCATTTTATAATTCACTCTTAATTGAATTTAACATTATTTGAACTTGCATTAATCAAAACCTAGGCATATAAAAAAGCAGTCCCATTACTTATAGTCAATATGTCATATAATATTTTTCAGGTATGAATTAAACTCTGCTTATTTCTTCATATAATTAGGCTTTCTAAAAAATTCTTGCATATTTTTCTTTTAAGATCATGATACTCAAAATATTTCCAAAAGAGCAAAACAGAATCATAATTATAAGGGACCTCAGAAGCCACTTATTTTACCCTATTAGTGATAAATAGTGTGAAATACAATATGCATGACAAGTGATTATGGCACCTTTGAAAACCTTTAATGAGAAAAAACTCACTAACTTGTCATTAAGTCTCCCTTACATTAAGTCAAATCTACCTCTACCAACTTCCCACACAGGCTCCTACCCTTTGGAGCCAATCAGAACAAATCTAGTCCTTCTTCTATATAACAGCCTTTTAAATTCTTGAAACATCTATCATATAAACCCATTAATCTTATATCTCCCCCAGATTGACACATCTCTAGTTCCTTCACATAATCTGCATATGGCATAATCATGAAGCCTTTCACCATCCTGGCTTCCCTACTGTGGAAAAGCTGCAGCTAATTTATGTTCTTAAAAAGTGGCATCCCAAACCAAATACAATATCCCAGATATGGTCTAAGAAACAGGTATAGCAGAGCTTTATCTCCTTCCTGGATTAGGACACTATACCTTCCATATTGCATCTTAAATACATGAGCTGATTTGATTTCCATATCACACAAGAGATTCCTACTAAGGAAGATGGCAATGAATCTTCCTTTTTCTCACAAAGATTCCAGAAGCTCAGAAATCATACATAAAACTCTCATGGCCTGACAAGCTAATCCTTTTCATAGACTTCTCTATGCTGGCTTTCAGATGAAAAAAATACTTCTCTGTGACATAATTCTAAAAGGACTTTACTATATATTAAGAAGAATCAAATAAGACACAGGAAATAGACCCAACATGCTTCCAGGGCCAAGAAGACTCTGGCTAATCATTGCTTTCCACAGAGCCATCAGGGTTCCCATCAGTCCTAAGCCCACTTTTAACTAATTTTCATTGGTATCTATCCTTCTGTTTGGATCTACTCTTACCTTTAGAGATAAATTTGAGTTACGTAAAAAGTCAAAATTACTCAGAGCCAAGTCAGTAGATAAAGTGGCTGAATGAACCTTTGAATGCTACTATTTTGAATCAAAACCAGGATGTAACTATAAAATAACAAGATGACTTTTTCTTGAGGGACTCATAAGCTGACTCTGAAGGAAATTATAAAAGAAATATTTTAGGTAACAGCAACATTTTTAAATTAAAAATGTAACCATTAGGTTACCACCTCAAAGAAACATTACTTTAAATCAAGAGTTCATCTTTTTTGGACCCTTTTGACAAAATCTTGAAACCTATGAACCTTTTAGAATGATGTTTTTGAATGGACAAAATAAAATACATAGAATTGCAAAGTAAACCAATTACGTTAAAATATTAATCAAAAATTACTCAAAAATAAAGTTCATAAGACCCAAGAAAAGATTCATAAGTTTGAACTCCTGTTTGTGACTCCTGATTAAGGCAACAGAATAATATACTAAATGCAAGAAGTCTAAGTGGGAAAGGCATAGCAATTGAAAATTTAAGATACTATAAGAAACTTAAATTGTATACATCAAAAAAGTGTCCACCTATGTAGCAATCTTTGGATCTGATATGGAGCAAAAATATAACGATCATCATTTGGGTGCAAATCAAAGTGGAAGTAAACTACAGGCTGCCAGAATATATAGGAAAAAAAAAAAAAAAAGGATGATAAATTCATAACAGATCACAATGCTGACAATTGAGACAAGACAAATACCAGAGAAGGCAGATGTCATCTATTCACATATTTCCTGGAGGTTGCTTTCTATTAAAATCAGACCAGCTGAAAAAATTACTGATCTGTTTTACTGGTAGTTTTATTTTTTTATTTATTTTAAATAACAGAGGAAACAATGACAGATGCTGCTATTCTGAACTTAATTCTGATTTTAAAAACTCATTGATAACATTAAGAAGATAGAAACCTTAGAAGGAAACAACCAAACCAGAATTTTGAGAATAGTCTGGCAGAAGAATGATTTCAAATATTTCAGAGATAAGATGTAGGACTTAATAGCCTGAGAAATGGCAATCAGCTTCAGAGGGATGAATCTTTCAAGATTTTAAAATTCTAAAGTTGCAAAAAACAAAATGCAACCTGGCTCCTGACCAAGAGACAGCCATTTCTCTCCTTTTCCTTCCTTTCTATATACTTGTGCATATGGAGGCCAAAATAATCTTCCTGAAACAAAGCTATGTGACTTCCCTGTTCAAAATCCTCCAATGACTGCCAAGACAGTCAAGTTCAAAGTCATCAGTCTGGTTTCCAAGACACTTTGTAAAATGACCTCAATCTACTTTTCAGTATTGTCAGGTATTCTCATATAATTTACATTTCAGCTAAACTGGACAGCTTGCCTCTTTCCCCACAACTGGCTAAACAAAAAGCTTTATGTACTTCTACTTCTGAAAGAAGTGTGGGAAAATGAAAAGCCTATTGGACTTGGCAATGAGGAGACTCTAAATCAGTGGTCCTTGAACTTTTTAAATAGGGGGCCAGTTCACTGTCCCTCAGACTGTGGGAGGGCCGGACTATAGTAAAAATAAAAACTCACACTCTGTCTCCGTCCTCAGCCCATTTGCCATAACCCGGCAGGCTGCATAAACATCCTCAGCAGTGCATCTGGCTGGTGGGCCGTAGTTTGAGAGCCCCTGCCCTAAAATATTTCAAATCCTTAACTTCCTCATTTGTAGATCACCTATCTGGACCTGTAATCTAATAGTGTAGGCAATTCTCCAGTGAGAAAACTCAACAATCCAGGTCAGCATTCTAAGCTTATTCTTATAGCATCCTGGATCATTGAAACACTAAGTGGCTTACCTATGTCGAGACAGCCAGAAACTCCTGGCTTCTAAGGAAGCTAGGAACAGTGAACAGGCCCATGGACCTGGTATCAGGAAGACCTGAGTTCAAATTCACCGTGTGACTTAACCTATGTCTTCCTTAAGTTTCTTCATTTGTAAAATGGGAATACTAATAGCACCTATCTCCCAGGTTTGTTGAGGGGATAAAATGATTATCATCTCTAAAGCATTGCACAAAATTGTTCTATAAATATTATTACTATCCTCTATCCCAGATTCTTCTCTTCCTCATTTTATAAAATCAAGATAATACCTACTGCAAAGAGATATTGCCAGAAAAGCTCTGAAAAAAGTACTATATATGCACTTTCTATGCATTTGTCGATCCATTGATGAATCAATCTTTCGAAAAGTTGAAGCGGGGAGGGGGGAGGGGATGGAGCAGGTAACTGGCTAGGTCGCAGCCCTTCCAGTCAGTGGGGTAAGGAGGGGGTGGGAATGGGGAAGGAGGACCCGGAGGGAGTTCACCGACTGTCAACACCGGCCCTCAGACTCCAGTCCTTTTCTCACGGGCAGGACTGGAAGGCCAAGGACCACTTCCCCGCTCTCATCCTTACTTTCCCCCTTTCCCTTCCCCCCCCTCCCAGCGCCTCTCCCAGACGGTGAGGGGATAACAGGGAGCAGAGATGGAGTCCTCCCCGTCCGCCATGCCCGAGTCCGTCCTCGCCGCCCCCACCCGGCCCGCAGGCCGCTCACCAGGTTCCGCAGCTGAGCCGCCTGCTCTTTGTGGTAATCCAGCCGCCCCAGGGAGGTGGGCCGATACTTGTCCACCCAGAGACTCATGCCTGCCTAAATTCAGCTCCTCTGGAAGCTTGAAAACCCCGCGCCCGCGCGCTTTTCCCGCGAGCTCCCAGCCGGTTACGTCACTACCGGCCCTGCCCCGTAAGAGCTGATTGGACGGAAAGAGACCAACTTGAAATGTGATGAGCAACCTGACCAATGGGGGCCCCAAAACTTAGGGCTCGTCGGAACGTTCTCGCGACTAGCCCAGCGTAAATTGGAAGCCTCTCAGTGTCTACTCTCCCTTCCCCTGAAGATAGCTAAGGGGAGGGAGGGAGGAGGAAGGACATCCAATCAAAAGCGGCTCCACCCCACGCTAGCCAATAAATTCCTCCTGTCAGTGTTCCTTCCTCTTCCTTGCTAATGTAACTTCGGAAACTGAATAGATCACCTGTGGGAAAGATTAACTTTCCTCTGATTGGTCAGATTCACTGTCAGAGCTAGTTATGTGGGGTGGAATTTGGAGTCAGTTACAATGGAAGGAATTTACAATCCTCTTCACTTACACATATCCCTCAATCTGATCTAAGGCTGTCTGTGGAAACCTGACTTCTCATATTCTTCCCAGGTTAGAGCCTCGGTTCTGCCATTTAATATCCATGTGACTGGTGGGGACGTTATGAGTTCTCTAGTTGAAATTACTTCGCCTATAAAACAAGGGGAATTGGGAGCAGATGATCTCATCTCTAAAATTCCTGTGGTAAGCCCCCCCCCATTGATAAATCAGAGACTTGTTTTAGGGGACACAAAAGGGAATCTATTGCTTCCTCATGAGAGAAGACAATGCAAAAATGAGCAGTTTTCAGTCCCCACTTAACTGTTGGCTCTTCTTCAGCTTTAGAGCTTCCTGGGGAACGTTTTCCAGCAACAAAAGAAGCCAGACTCTTAGCTTTGCCCTTCCCTTATTTTGAGTCACAAGAGGAGGTCTGATGCGAGAATATGAATGTACTGAAGGGACTTCAACAATGGAAAGTTAGGCAAGGAATGCAATATTCATTTCAAAAATCAGGCCACCTCCCCAGCACAAAACCCAGTCCCTTCCCCTAGGGAACTTACATTCTGTTGGGGGAGAAACCTCCACTCCAACCACCGCCGATGTTCCTGTGGGTTTCAGCCCTCCAATTCAATCATCACAACTTGGAAATCAAACAAATGCCCTTTCATCCCATACTTCCCACTGTAAATCTTGTGAATTAAAAGCTCAGCCGGTCATAGGATAATAGATTTAGGGCTGCATCCATAGTATTACATAGGAAATTTCAGGATTTGCAATGCACTGACTAGACAAGCTGTTTGGTTTGGTTTGGTTTGGTTTGGTTTGCCGCTAGCACACCTGCGTAGTTATCTGATGACGTTGTTGGGGGATGAGGCACCCTAACTGCATTTCGGGGTCCCCAGGCTGCTGTTACAGGTTTTGTGAAAGAATTCTCAGTTCCAGTCTCCAAGTTAAAGTTGGGCAAAAGGAGTTTGTTTACACTGAGCAGTTCTCACTGGGCTCCGTCCTGATTAGGAAAGTAGGGAAGATTTAGGAGTTCAATTTTATTTAGCCTTCTGTGGCCCGTGGCTAGTAATCTCCAGGTCAGTTATGAGTGATTATTGCCTAGGCCAGAAACTAAAGAGTGATCTCCAGGCGAATTGAAGATGGGGATTATTTTAGGAGTTTCCCTAGGCCGGGGAAGGGAGGGGAGGAAGGTTGTGAGCCAGAACCAGGAGATTCAGGCGTTTTCTGACCCAGGCCCCCCAAAAGATCAGGAGACCACAGAGTCCTATTAGATCAATATAATGCAAACAACTGAGTGTTCTCATTTTTGCTTCCTTCCCAAAATAGAAGAATCAGTTCTATATCTCCACACAGACCAGTTAAGCCTAGGTAGTACCTTAAATGCTTTCCCTTGCCTTGAGTGGCAAATCAACAATAGCTTAGTTCAGTAAAAACAAAAAAACAAAAAAACAAAAAAAAAAAACACCTAGTTGGCAAGCATCACTTTTTGAAGATTAGGACAAGTCCTGTACAGTGAACCAGATTTACTATTTTTCTGGGACCCAAATGACATGCCAGAGAAAATTGTTGACAGTTCTGCCGAGTTGAATCCAAATAGAAACAGCCCAAGTGAAATCAAAATACTAATTTTGCTTAATAAATCCCAGGCCAGGCCTGATTTGGTTGTAATTTGGGTCAAGATTAACTCAGATTAAATGTAAATAGCAATCATTTCTGCTTTAGCCAGAAACAATGAGGGCTTTCCCCTCCTGAAACCATTTATTTATTTATTTATTGAGAATTTTTTTTTCTTTTCTTTTTTTTTTTTCTTTTCTTTTTTTTTTTTTGACTAGGTGAAAAGGGAGATTCTTTGCCTCAATTGCTACCTAACCTTAATCACTAAATGGGTATGGTTCTGTCAAACTGAGATCTCTTGAAGACTTACCTTTAAAAGGCCAAGGTCTCCCATTGCATCTAGAGCCATCTCCAGTCCTCCTGATCTATATCCTGCCACTGGACCCAGATGGCTCTGGGGGAAAGAGTGAGGCAGGTGCCCTTGCACAGCCCTCCCTCACTTAAATTCAACTCATTTGCATTTCATGATATCACCTCCCTGATGTCATGGTCTTCTTCAAGAATGAAAAACAAACAATATCAACAACTAATTTTGCAAAACAGGTGTTTCTTGTGGTTTGTGGTTGGTAGCAGATTTGTTAAAGGCAAACTGTTTTTCCTTTCTTTTCTTTGGTTTAACATTCAATATTTACCAAATTATTATTCAAATACTTAGCTGCAACATTTAGGGATCTTAATTATATCAAACCATTGACTAGCATTTATTACTCACATGTTATCACCTAAATGTATTGAATGCTAACAGAATGTTATAAATTTAAAAAGTAATGAGTTTCACTATATACTTTTGGGCTACATAATTGTCTTCTCAAGTGACAGTCACATGTCTATGTTTTTACTATTACTTAAAATATTAATTAGGTCAGGGTTTTTCACATTAGAAATTGAAGGCAAGCCTATATGTAGTTTCACACTCTGCAATGATCTAGTGCTATATCTGTTCTCCTAAGCTCCACACCTTATCTTGATAGCCCACTTCCCACCCCAACACACACACACACACACACACACACACACACACACACACACACACACACACACACACACAATGAGGTCAAGGTAAAAATGCCTAGTTTTAAATAAAGATGTGACAAATTCACAATAGCCATTCTCTTTGACAAAAGGAAGGTTTATTTAGAAGAAGAATTTACAGACAAAAATAAGAGGTAAAATAAACAATAGGAATGGCATGCATGAAATAGAGTTGGGAGAGCTTATAGTTATCAAGGAAAAAAAAAAACAAATTAGGTTGTTGTAAATGCCTTTAAAGATGCTAACTAGAATAGAGAAGGACAGATAAATTAATAGTAGTATCTTAATTTATGGTAATAAGACAAGTCTGGGAAAGCTTAAGTTCCCATCAAAGGTTGTTGTAAATGCCTTTAAAGATGCTAACTAGAATAGAGAAGGACAGATAAATTAATAGTAGTATCTTGCTTTACATTTTTCTATATGAAAATATTTGAAAGTTTACATCATATATATATATTTTAAGCAAACAAACTGTGATTCCACCCTCTCTTGCAGTCAAATTTAAAATGTAATAAATATTCTTTATTAAGTGTCTATGTGATTATATAAGACTGCTTGCCATCTGGGGGAGGGGGTTGGGGGAGGAAGGGAAAAAATCTGAATAGAAGTAAGTGCAAGGGATAATGTTGTAAAAAATTACCCATGCATATGTACTGTCAAAAAATGTTATAATTATAAAATAAAATAAAAATAATATATATATATATATATATATATAAAATAAAAAAAAAAAGAAAGGGTTCATGTTGGGAAAAAAAAGTGTCTATGTGATATAAACTAAGATCTTTTGGGGGGAAATGATGGGTTAACCCTGAAACTGTCTAAATTCTCCTCTGAAAGAGGTCCACCATCAGGGAAGACAGTTAAGTGGTCTCACTCAATTGGAGATCTTGACCAGCGACATAGTCACACCCTCTATTGAGTTGAAGATTAGTCCAGAACTACTCCTAGTAGCTCAAACTCCCAAGATAAGTAATCTCTTTTCAATTGGAGACCTAGGCTCTGGGCATTGTCAACATTGACTCAAACTCCCAGTTAAGTAATCTCATTCAATTTTGAATTGAATTGAAGCCCCAAGCCTCAGATGGCTAATAAAGGACCACTCTGAACCCTGAATCTTCACAGATGTCCTAAACAGGACCTCACCCTCAGTGTAACCCACTTTTGCTATATTCCTTGCCCACTAAGAAGTCTATCTTCCTAGAAAGCTGATTTCTCAGTGCCAATAAATCTCTTTTTGCCACAGAGATTTCGGGTTTGCGAATTCTTTTGCATAGGACTTGCATCTCCAACCAGAGGATATCTCCCACCTCAATTCTCTATCATTTGGTTCCCCGACCTCATCATATGTACCAAATACTATTCCACCAACTAAATATGCCTATTACAAAAACAAAACTCTCTTTTCCCTCAAATAGCTTATATTCTATCTGGGATATGTGTGCATATATGTATGACATTTACATATATAGCTACATATAAAATAAATATAACGTGATTTAGTAAGGTTAGAGTATCTCCTTGCACAGAATACTAGACTAGATATGGAAACAGTTATAGGATAAAAAGAAAAAGACTCTTCCATTCTTTTCCCTTTTCCTTTCCCTTCCTCCCCCTCTCTCTCCCATCTTCATCTTTTCTCCTCTTTTCCTTCCTATCAGCCTAGAGGATGCAGTGTTAGAGACCACTGAGGGTGCCATGGAACCCTGGAGGTCAGCTATGCCAGCACATGTTCTCCTAGATAATCATGACCATTGAACTGACAGCCACCAGTGAAAACTATAAATGTCTGTAAAACATGAACAAACTGATCACTTGAAATGTCTAGAAATGAAAGAGTTGTAGTAAACATAACTAGAAGCCTAAATGACCTAAGCCAGAAATATGCAGCACTTCAGCTTTATCTGAATCAGATACTTTAGTTGAGGAGCAAGTAGCAGCTCTTGAATAAGCAGCCTACATATTGGATGCATATTCAAAGAAACTAGAAGCAAAGTACTGGAAGTTAGAGAGGTGATTAAAGAATTCTTTATAACAAAGACTTTAAATCTGAGAATGTTTCATAAGAGCTGAAATGTTTGAGATGGACTTATCAAATTTCTATGCTTCAGTTCCATAAGAGGCAGTGGTGCTGCTGGTCTAAGGAGAGCCGCAGCCCCACCTTTGGTTGGATATGTAACTTTGGCCACCCCCTCGATGACTTCCTAAAACTGTTCCCCTGGAACTCTACCTTATCTAGTGTTTTATTGTGTCCCTGGCCCAAGGCTCAGAAATCAGAATCAACTCCTAGCCAGAGTAGACACAGATGAGAAGTTCTAGTCTCCTTGTCTTCTCCCTCCCTTTTTGACTCTACTCTGAATGTGTCCCTAACCTTTTCTAGCCTATAAATAATAAATAAATAAAAGGCATAAGCATCATCTACATGGTCTCAGCCACACATTCTAGCAATATATGGCTCTATATACAGTGTTACAAAACCTGTATTTCCCAAAACCAACAACAGAAATGCTATTTCTTTCTGCACAGAAAAGTTGGCTACAAGCAGTTCCAGCAATGGTGTGAGATAAAGGCATTTCCAAAAACCATTGTCCCACTTGCTTCCATTTTATATATGCTGCCTTGCATATACAAGTCTTGTCCAAGAGCAGAAAATAGGATAGCATCAGTCAAGAGTGATAGCTTAAGATGACAGGAAAAAATAATGATGAATGTTGGAGGGGATGTGGGAAAACTGGGACACTGATGCATTATTGGCGGAGTTGTAAAAGAATCCAACCATTCTGGAGAGCAATCTGGAATTATGCACAAAAAGTTATCAAACTGTGCATACTCTTTGATCCAGCAGTGCTACTATTGGGTTTATATGCCAAAGACATACTAAAGAGGGGAAAGGGACCTGCATGTGCCAAAATGTTTGTGGCAGCTCTTTTTGTAGTGGCTAGAAACTGGAAGATGAATGGATGTCCATTAATTGGAGAATGGTTGGGTAAATTATGGCATATGAAGCTTATGGAATATTATTGTTCTGTAAGAAATGACCAACAGGATGAATCTAGAGAGGCTTGGAGAGACTTATATCAACTGATGCTGAGTGAAACAAGCAGAACCAGGAGATCATTATTCACTTCAATAACAATACTATATGAAGATGTATTCTGATGGAAGTGGATATCTTCAACATAGAGAAGATCTAATTCAGTTCCAGTTGATCAATGATGGACAGAATTAGCTACACCCAGAGAAGAACACTGGGAAATGAGTTTGCATTTTTGTTTTTCTTCCCAGGTTATTTTTACCTTCTGAATCCAATTCTTCCTGTGCAACAAGGAATTTGATTCTGCACACATATATTGTATCTAGGATATACTATAACACATTTAACATGTATGGGACTGCCTGTCATCTAGGGGAGGGGGTAGAGGGAAGGAGGGGAAAATTCAGAACAGAAGTGAGTACAAGGGATAACGTAAAAAATTTCCCATGCATATGTGCTGTCAAAAAATATAATTACAAAATTAATTTAATTTTTTTTAAAAGGGCAGGGACTGCCCAACTTTTTTTTTTCAAATTTAATTTTTAAATATAAATTAAAATAGTAAAGCAACTTATAAATGCAATAAAAGAATAATAAATAGTTTATATATTTTTTAAAAAGTGATAGCTCAAAGTATTCCACAGGGTTGGGTGAAGTTTTGAACCTGCTATGGTGTGGAAGTTACATTGGGAAAAAAATCAATTGGTGAAAAATCAGAAGCAATAGATAAGTCAAAAGGGAAAGGAGGAAATTAGCAGAGTAAACAGGAAATATCAAAGTGAATAGGATGCTGAGAGACAAAGAGTTTGCAAAGATCAGGATAAAAGGTTAGGCAGTGTAGCATCTATCATCTCCTAAGGGAACCCTTTTTGGAGGTCTATTCTAAAAATAAAAGATAACAGCTATATGGTTTAAATGGAGACAAATAAGATTATGTGAAAGTAGGGTGTGGGAGGAAGAGACAAAATGGGGGCAATGTTAATAAGTAGATACAATCCAATTACAGTTACGAAAAACAAGTAGAATGCAGAGCAAGGCATCCTTATTTGGTCTCCTACCCTGTTATCACAGAGAGGGAATTGCTGATAAGCAAGGTTGCAAGATGGAAGTTTCTGGCATAGAAGATTCCAGGGACATTCCAAAAAGGTAGTGAGTTCTGGGCAGGAGGAAGAAATGAGACTAAAGCAAAACTTAATAAGTCTCAAAAAAAGACTAGCTCACTATCCCTAAACTGCCCCTTACATCCAAAAAGTTTTTTTTTTTCTTTTCCCCAAACTGCCACAGATTTTGAAACAAAAGTTTGATGACTGCTAGTGAGGGTTGGTAAAGAGAGAATTCCTATACAGGTTCAGATTGATATAGATGGCATCTGAGGTTCCTTTCAACTATGGGAATCTCTGAAGATTACAAATATAATAATAATCCAATTTCTGCCCTTGAGGCAGTTCCAATTTATAGTTTTGTTGGTGTAGAGAGGATATTAGTGTTTTGATTTTTTGAATATATGTATTCTTCATAGTCTATATAGGAATAAAATAAAGGAAAAGAAATTTATCAATTCAGTCAGAGATGAAGGAAGATTACCCTCAGGAAAAATGATTCATCATCATAAATTTCCAAGAAAGATCTTATGACATTATATCGGTGCTTCTTGAACTGACAGTTGCGATCCCTAGGGAAGACTGTGTAAGGCTATTAAAGGAAATTGAATAAGTAATTTGGTAGATTATTAAAATGCAGACTGGATGAACAGAATGATTTGGCACTTACCACCGTTTCATGCCAACTTTTATGATTTTCACTGCCAAAATGGAGAGAGGCAGGAGTTTGTATAGTAGAAAAAATATTGAAGTAGGAGTCTGAGTAACTAGGTTGAAATCTATGTTCTGCTACTGATCCCCTGAGTGGCCATGAATGAATTACTTCACTCTTCTTGTCCCTCAGATTCCTATAGTTCAAAGAGATTAAAGAAAAAAAGTAAAGTACTCATATCCAAAAATATTGACAGCTATAATAGCAAAGAACTGGAAACTTAAGGAAACCTTAACTAAGCAGAATGATTAAACAATTTATGGTCTATGAAAGTAATGGAAGGTGATGGTCTAGGAAGTAATGCATCATGCACCATTTTTTTGGGGGGGGGCTTATAGGTCTAGACATGGCATTGTTGAATCAGAGCACTCTGGGGATTTGAGGAACATAGTTTCAAAAAACAATATAATATATTAAAATGGTTTAATAAATTTTCTTTTATTTGTAGGGGGTATTTTATGGTTGAGGTTCCTTTAGGGAAAAGCTTCTTTTTGTTTCTTTTTTATGTTTAGTTTTTTTTTTTTTTTTTTTTGATAATAGCTTTTTATTTTCAAAATACAAGCAAAAGTAGTTTAACATTCACCCTTGCAAAACTTTGTGTTCTAAATTTTTCTCCCTCTCTTCTCCTCACCCTTCTCCCCTAGTCAGCAAGTAATTCAATATAGGTTAAGTATGTGCAATTCTTCTAAACATATTTCTACATCCATCATGCCGGACAAGAAAAATCAGTTCAAAAAAGAAAAAGAAATGAAAAAGAAAAAACAAGCAAGCAAACAACAACAGCAAAGGTACAAATATTAAGTTATGATCCACATTTAGTCCCCATAGCCATCTTTCTGGATGCAGATAGCCCTCTCCATCACAATTGGAATTGGCCTAAATCACCTCATTGTTGAAAAGAACCAAGTGCATCACAATTGATCATCATATAATCTTGTTGGCTAATCCATAATACCCTCATTACATGCCAAAAATATGTGTTGACTTGAAGAATTTTTTTTTTTTAGCATTCCCAATGTTACCATGTTGCACACCTATTCACAAATATCAGTATTAAACTTCTGAGTAATATCCTATTTTTTAAACATACAGATGTCTAAACTGTTCTAAAGCTGGTAATCCTTATCTCATTTAAACACCTGAAAAATAAGGATTCTAACTTAGGATGTACTTAGGGATATTTAATTTAATATTTTAACATATCTGTGGTCATATCAATGTTGGCATTTCATTATCCATGCCAGTTCATTCTGTGCAATTCTTGTTCACATTCTTTCATAATTCTTCCAGAGAGAATATACTCAAAGCACTGCATGCTTTCCTCCTAAAACTTGATTATTCTGTTAGTAGTTGCTCAGCATTAACAGTTGGTCTATCTGATATTTCTTGATCTCAATATATAATCAGTCCCACTTCCTTTTCTGGTCATATATTTCCTGAATTGTATTCTCTTACACCACTTCTTATATAAAAATTTTGGTAATAAAACCTTAGATATTGGCTTAAAAATAGGATTTAAATAAAGATTAAAACCATTTCCTGCTCCTTCTTTCTGATAGGCTGTGGAAATATACTCGCATGTTGTAGGTCTATCCTGGAATCCTAAACACAAGTCCTTCTTCCTCTTGGACAATGAGGGACTTGGGGAGAAGACTTTAGACATTTGTCTAACTTAAGTACTCTATGGATTTTTACCTTATTGGTCTTTAAGCTGATTTGAAACCATAAAGTATAAAGAATTCTTCCAACAAAGCATTAAAAATTGTTTACTGAAGCCTTTTTTTATAGAGGCAGAAATATCAAAAGCTAAATAGAAATCCCTTTTCCACATGATTAACTCATGATAAGTAATTCAAATGTCTTTAATTTGCATTGTAGTCTGACAGATGTATTGGCCATTTTGTTGAAAAGTGACCTATCAAATTTGTAAATAACAATCTTCCCTACATGTTAAAACTAAGAATTTATTGCAAAGTGAAATGCCACCTAAAATTATTTTAATGGCTATGCAAATACAAAGTTTTATTAAAATGTCTGATCAGCACCAGTGATAGTAAGTTAGCCAAGATGGTGTTCTCTTTGCTTCTTTCCTAGGATTCATCCATAGTTTTTTTATTAATTCTTTCACTTTTTTTATTTAAAAAAAATAAGATGAATTAGGAAGTAAAATTCACAAAAAACATAACAGACTTTATTGGTCAAATGCTCAAGTGTTCTGTGATCTCATTAAGGTGGTTTTTACTCCTCCAGTTGAATCTTAAGCTTTCCTTTATTGCTTATCCTGTGTCAGTTACTCTTGTCTAGCTCTAGCATGTCTATTATAGGGAATCCATACTAGGTGCTGGGGGACTTTCTCACATTCTCATTACAATGTAAAAATACCAGTGGAGCAAGAAAGCTCTTGATATGTGCACAACCTATATTTTGACCAATTTGGTCAAATTTATTTTCATTTGAGGGAATATTTTACATTATTTCTCTTGCATAATTCCTCATGTGTTGAAATTTGAAAGATCTTCAACTAGACATTACAGTTTCTGAGGATTGAAGAAAAATGGAAGGGAAGAGAATAGGAAGAATTTACCAAACATCTACTAATTTGTCGGGCACTGTGCTAAATGTTTTACAGATATTATCATATTTGAGCTTCACAACAATCCTGTGCCTGTTGATCTCTCAATTATAATCCTTCTCTGGAAGGAGGTTTCTTTTCTGTGTGAATCCTTTTCTCTGTGAGCAGGTTGCTTGGGAGGCTTCTGGAGCCTTCCCCTCCAAAAGTGTGGGATTGCTGGACTTGCGAATTCACAGGACGTCTTCTCTTTGACTCAATCCAGACTGCCGTCCCAACTCAATATCCCAGTCTAGACTGTTCTTCAGACTCAATGTTGCCTTCTTTTATCCTCGCAGAGAATGGGCTTGCAAGAACTCCTACAGCCAGTGAACTTGCTCCTTTTAAAGGTGTAAACTCCTTTAAAGGTGTAAACTCCTTTTCAGAAGTCTAAAGGTGTAAACTCCTTTTAAAGGTTTGAACTAAAGGTGTGAATTCTGAGCTAGAGAATTGTTTAGACAACCTGAGTTAGCACCTTGTAATCCTAATAATGATCATTTTAAAATTGAGAAAACTGAGGCAGATAGCAATTAAGTAATTTGCTCAGGGTCACATTTCTAGGATGTATCTGAGGCCAAATTTAAATTTCAGGTCTTCCTGACTCAGAGCTCACCACTGTGCCACCTCCTGCCTGGTCTGAAGTGGTGTTTGAATCATGCTCTGCCATTAACTACTTCTGTGTTGTTGGGCAGTCACTTTATGTCTTTGGGCTTCAGTTTCCATTTATAGAGGGGAGCTGGAATAATTAATGTCTAAGATACTTCAAGATCTGAGTGAATCTAAGAGTGTTACCTATAAAACTTTTAATCTGAAGAGCCAAAGTTCTAGTCTTTGTTCAAATAGAAAAACATATGAAGTTTGGCATACTGACAAAAGGACTCCAAATCGACAGTGAAGAAACTTGAATTCTAGTTCTGACTATTATTTATTGGCTGAGGTGTACCCTAGGTGCCTACCCTACTCACCTATTCTACACTTAGTTACCTTACTTACCTACACTACACCTCAGTTTCCTCATTTATAAGATGACAATTTGACTAAAGCTCTATGAATTTGCACCAAATAAGGAGCTGTCCAAAAGATATACACTAATGCATTGCAATTGCCTAGATGATACTTGATGTCATTGCCTCAGATTTAAGAGATGAACAAGAATAAATGGAAATAACTTTTCTTCCCATTATACTCATTTAAAACCTTGCGGGGACATTTAATTAATTAAATTTTAGAAATCATGAGATGATTAATGCAGAAATATGTCTTGCATGACTTGATATGTATGAATATAATATTTCTTGTCTTCTCAATAAGTAGAGAAGATGTGAAGGGAGAGAGAATGTGAAACTAAAAAAAAAACCACGAAACAACAACAACAACAAAATAACAGAGAGAAAGAAGTTGGAGCTGAAAATTAAAAATCAAATTAAAAAATTAAAATTTTAAAAGAAATCATAAAAAATCTTTGTTCAGTCTGTATTTAGATACTCTTTTCTTTCTCAGGCTTGATTGAATAATTTTGCTAATGGATCTCTTCCTATTCAGATAAGTCATTTTGCCTCTTTCCCTTTTCAGATTTACATTGTACTAATGAAGACCTATCCTATATTATCACTTTAGGCCCTCCTGTCTCTCTACCCTTACTGAATGGAAGATACCAACTATTAGTTCCAGATAGATGGTTATTTCTGAAATATCTGGGTATCCTTTCTCCCAGATACTTCCATTCCCTACCCCCAAGCTCTTTGGGAACACTATTCTTAGGACTCTATGAATCCATATCACCAATGAATGAGACCTTGATAATAGGTTTACTTTTATTAGTCAAAGATTTCTATCTTCAGCTACAGGATACAATTCAAATCAAAAGCACTTAAAATAACATACCACTTCCTCCCTTATAAAATTGGAACACATTATCCCATTAATGCATATACTATCAAAGGGAAGAATGGATACATATATGGACACAAAGATTACATATCATATAGAAACATATTTAGGGAACATGAATGGTCATTAGATAATGGACATAAGAAATACATGTGGCCCAGGCATATGTATAGAAAATATGAATAACAAGAGCATACTCTCAGAAGTATACACATCCCCCCCCCAATACAGATAACTTCTGGCAATATTATCACATTATATGGTTTGGCTCACTCTACCTTGAATGACTCATCACTGTTAATCCCTACTGAACCTTATGCCTGTGCTGATCTCCTTAGGGTGTCACATTTTGCTTGCTCTCTCTCTGCTGGGAAGTTCTCACTGCTTTCATCTAGTTATCAGTTGAGGAATTATATTTTCAGGGTCACCTTTTAACCTCTTAGCTCTCATCTGCCAAACTACAATGATTAGAAAGATTCTTTAATAAAGGCAACTGATAACTCTTTAGTCATAGCAGAAATTATGAACTGCCATACTTAATTAAAGGGCCACTCTGCTCCCAGACTAAGATCTAAGATCTAGTAAACTAAGGAAAATTAAATTTGTTCTTTGATTGATTGATTGACTTCTGTGTTCCATGCTGTTTCAATGTATAATGCCCCAGTCTAGATAATGAAAAATTCCTTTTTACCCCTTAAGGGCATCCCATATATGGGATGTTCAAGGAGGATTAGCACCTCTGGTGTGAGGGCTTACTGAACCTTTTTTAGGACTGTTCATCAATCATTGGTGTCCATCTGTCTCCTCTGATTTCCTGACTTCATTTCCCTAATAGTCTCAACTCATATGACCTACTTGTAGCAGTACCCTTCATTTTGTCATCACCTACATGTATTCTACTAACTATATCATGAATATTATCATCCCTTTATCTAATATGTCTTCCTATCATTCAATTTCTCTCTAATATTCCTCCTAAACCTATATTTCGTATTTATCATGAAATCTAATGCTTCTACCTTTTATACTTTGACAGGTACTCCAGTTTTGTAGTTTTCTATCTTCCTATTCTTAGCACCTTAGTGAATAAGTTCAACTCAAGTCTATATTCTACTCTCAAATTTCTTGTTCCTTTATCCTACTAATACTCATGCATGCCAAACTCCAACCTTGGGTTACTCTTTCAGCTCACTTCTATTCCTACTAATATGTGGCTGAACAGAACTGGAGGAAATTACGCATTTGTCGAACTGTTCCATTAAGATATGTTATTTGATATCAACTGTTCTCTCATGGCAGTAAGAACATCCATTTATTTCTCCTGTATTGATTCTCCATCCCACTGCCATATGTCTTCCTTTTATTTTATGATACTTTTGATACTTTTTCACACACTAGGTTTTTTTTTTAATAATTTTTTTTTTGCTTAATTTTTGGTCTTTCATCTTTTCCCTCATATTGCACATCATTCATCTCTGAAACCTTCACTCTTTGGGCCCTTCAATGCTACACTGATCCTGTCCCCACAAGGTTAGATATTTTCGGTTTCCTTATTTTGAGGTTATATAGGTCCTTTGTCCTAATTAAACTTTTGGGGAAAAGATCTGGCTTCACCCTTATCTCCAATCATCTTTATCTCATTCCTTATTTTGCTCCTTCTTAACCAATAGTTCTAAGTGGCTATTTGAATTTTCCATCCCTCTCAAGACTTTCATATTACTCCTCCCTTGTACTGAATGTTTCATTGAGAGTCAGTGTTTGCTACTTCTCATGAGGTAGATATAGTATTCAGGCCCAGTTATTGTGGGGTGAATAGGTAAAACCTATGTCTGCTTGTGCCTACTCTGCAAGGTAAGAGCAATGGGAGGGAAATAGGATGTCAACAGGAATCTCTAAGAATTAAAGTTCTTTTTTTATTTTTTATTTTTTTGCTAAGGCAATTGGGGTAAAGTGACTTGCCTAAGATCACACAACTAGGAAGTGTCTGAGGTCACATTTGAACTTAGGTCCTCCTGACTTCAGGGCTAGTACTCTATCCACTGTGCCACCTAGCTGCCACTAAAGTCCCCTTTGATGTTATATCATAAAGTTTTTACTCTGTATGTGTGTGTGTGTGTGTGTGTGTGTGTGTGTGTGTGTGTGTGTGTATAGAGAGCTCTCTCTTTATATATATATATGTGTGTGTGTGTGTGTGTGTGTGTGTGTGTGTGTGTGTGTGTATGTATAGGGAGCTCTCTCTTTATATATATATGTGTGTGTGTGTGTGTGTGTGTGTGTGTGTGTGTGTATGCGTACTTGTGGCGGTAAGAGTTTTTATCTTCTTATATTATAGTTTTTTTGAAATTATTCCAAATTTTGCATATAATTCTGTGAGAGGAGCAAGGGTTGGGTAAAACAATGGCTACCATCTTGCCCATCCCAGATATTATATATTATATGCTTTTTCTCTGAACAATTTCATTTAAAAAGTGATAATAATGAACAAGTGAGAATAGCAAAAAGTAGGAAGACTTCTGCTATAAAATGTATAAAAAACATTGTAGAACACTTGAGCTAGAAGGCTCTTAATGATCCCTTAATCTAGTCCCTTCATTTTACAGATAAGAAAAGTAAGTTAAGTCCCTTTGCCTAAAAAATGTGTAAGTTTAGTCCTAAAATTAAATGATAGAGCAATGGTAAAACCTAGGTCTTCTTATTTCCAGTCCAGTGCCACTTTCTCTATGCTCTGAAACTCCAAGATTGATTAAATTATTCTTACATTGAAAAAGGTAACCCATGAGAGCTATCAATCAAGAGCTCAGTACCTATATAATCAGAAAAAGTCATAAATTTTTTTTTCCTTTCATTCATTTACTTAACTAATATTTATTGAGTGACTACTCTTGAGAAGAGCCTTAGTAACAAAGTATAGGGTGTGGAGACAGGGGACTTTGGTTAAAATTTAAGTTGTGCTACTAATAAACTTTGTGACCATAAACAAGGAACTTTTCCTCTTTGAGGCTTAAATTTCTCCATCATTAAAATGAGGAGATTGGAGAATATGGTCTCTAAGGTGCCTTCTAACCCTCAATCAGTGATTCTATGAACCTCTGTAAAAAGCTAGATACAGTGGGGGATGGTAGGCCCTAGAATGACACTCTGGGCTGGGTGCTATAGAGGATTCACAGCCATAGCTTTATGGGGCTTATAATATGCCAGGGAAAATAAACCGTATAAAACGATAGTAAAAGACAATATAT